>NC_087201.1:76800285-76807785 GCF_015104395.2 Macrobrachium nipponense | reverse complement strand
CAACTTTCCTGTTCTGTTACCTCTCTTGGTCTCCTAGTGGCGGCGGGGCGGCTCCGAGTTTTACTCGGTCGGTGGTGGTCCATTCAACTGGCCGACTTCCTTGTTGCTTCCTATTTCAGGAGCCTCTCTCTCTCTCTCTCTCTCTCTCTCTCTCTCTCTCTTTGAACTGTATGTGCATATATATGTATGCGTATATACATATATATTTATATGTATATGTATGCATATATATATATATATATATATATATATATATATATATATATATATATATATATACATGACTGGTAAAAATGTTCTGTTACAACAGAATCCCATTTAATAAAAGGAGCTCATAAAAACGCCAAAATATAGTATTTTCTCTCTATATTTTGGCGTTTTTATGGGCTGCTTTTATTAGATATATATACATATGTAAGTGTACATATACAAGATGAGAGAGAGAGTGATTATAGATAGATAGATATATAGATAGATAGATAGATAACTATAAAACGGGAATTCCAAGAAAAATTAAATAAAAATCACCTTAAGAAAACTCATTTTATAACGGGAATTCCAGGAAAACTTACAAAATATCACCTTAACCAAACAACATACTAATATCAGTGTTGGTGTCAGTAAGAATGACTTGTCACAAATATTCTTCCTCATGATCGTATACCTCTCAATTTTGGCTAATTCCGTCAAAAAGAAAATGTGTACTTTATGTAACCTTCAGACACTTCTGATGTAATAGCTCTTTTCGTCACCGACCAAATCTTTCCGTATTTTCATTGAAATTGACAGTACGCCCTGCCTTATTTTTTCCTCAAGAACTACGACAGATCACGTCATAAATTCGACCCTAAATGAACCCTTGTGAATAAAAGAATTAAATAAATTAAAGCGGACAAAAAGACAAGTTCAGATAAGTTCAAGGCAACGCCGCTATAATCACGCTTTCCCGACAATTAAATCATTTCATCATTAAAAGACTCGTCGAGATTTTATGCGTAAAATACTCTGTCATTTCATTCTCAAAATTAAAAGTTATCTTTTGAACATATTCATCCTAATGGTTAGCAAATTGCCGCAGAGAGTAAAGGTTTTTTTTTCCGATGACATGGGATCTACACAGTTAATATTTGCAGCTGAAAATCAAAACCACTTAACCTTACACTTTTCTCATATTTAAATTAGCAACGACGATTACAGTGTTTTTTTTTTCGCCGAGAATATGAGAAGCGTAATGAAGAAGACATCAATCATGCTTTACGTGAGACACTAGGAATTTTCGTGCATTCGTTCGTCCGATTCCTGACGAGGAAGTGATACATGAAAAACTCACTTCCTCGTCAGGAAGAAAAATCAACGACTCGTTCCCTCGCAATGGCATACCTCGTAAACAAAGACAACCCAACCGAGGAACCCAGCCCGCAGGACTTCAAGGCTGACACTCCGCCACAGGAAGAAGCCCGCCGAACCTGCATTCATCTCTGGCCGTCTGTACCTGAGCTCAGATGGCACACCTGAGCTCTAACCCGGAAGGACTGGGCGGGGATACTCAGGCAGACAGACACACAGACACACAGACGAGGGACTAAGAGGAACAGAACTTACGAACTCTGTTCACCTGCTTTGAAGAAAAGCAAGAGAAGGTAGTTTCGGCCGGAACCATTTGTGACACCTTTCAGTTATGTTGGCAACAGGGATTCAGGCGACCACTAACTTATTCCTTATTATACGAGACGAGAAAGATGTATGAACGTCAAACATGTTTATCACATCACATTCCAGTCATTTTATCAACAGCTCCGATTGTACGAGAAGCTGCCATCGCATTCTTTGCTGTTGTTGGCATATATTAAAAGTACTCTACGTTTTCTTTATATTCTTTTTATTTATTCAAAGACGATGATGTCAGTCCCAAGACCTTAGAAATCTGCAAGGCCAATGATGAACCTTATATACTGGTCGTAAGCACAAGACAATACATCGCTTAAGTGGCTCTCTGCCTAACTGTAGACCGTAGGAGTATCATTAACGCCTTACCTTGAAAGAGTCCAGAAATGTCTTACCTTCCCTCCCCTTCACATAGCTAGAGAGAGGAACTCGCGTTCCCACGTAGCACTATACACGTAAGGAAGCCAATACTGTGTACGCACACACGCGTCCTCACATTCTCAAATATAGAATTTGTAGCCGAGCGCTGGGACCTACGAGGTTATTCAGCGTTGAAACTGAAACTTACTACTAGTAAAAAGGCTTGATGGGTGTTACAGTGAGAAAACCTTGAAGTTGCACTGTGAATCAGTTGATACGGGAGGGTGGAAAGTAAGAAGAAAGCAATAATTTATGAACGCTGGAGGTACAATAACAGGAATAACAGAGGTTGCAGCTATGGGCCTAAGGGACGCTGCAAAGATCCTTAGGTATTGCCTTACTACAGCACTGATGGCACTAACACCCCACGGAGGCACTCACAATCTCGCACAATCGCAACAAAATATACGCTCACATAGGAAAGTCATGCGCACATGAAATCAACACAGAATCATATGCAACACTTCGCAAACGCTTCTCTACAAGCACCATTACGCAAACAAAGCTATTCATTCCCACAGACGCATAAACATGCGAGCAAATTTCCATTACGAATTATATGTAGATGTTCAGCCACAATTACCTACGTCAGCTTAATGATACCAAAATTGTTCTTTCAATTATTACCAGTCATTCCTTTCGCATTATCTTTTTTTTATTGACTGCATTAAATACCAAGCAGTCCTGTCTATTATATTTATGTGATCTCTCTCTCTCTCTCTCTCTCTCTCTCTCTCTCTCATACATACGCAATTTACCTATCTTCTTCCTCGCCTTACTTGCTCTTGTAAAGACCCGAATACTTCAATTCATTAAAATTGTTAATGATTCTGAAAAGAAAAATAGTTAATCATACCTAATGAAACTTATTGTTTATTATATCATTCACGTCATACTCAATTTTCCAAGATCATCCCCTACTAATCCGACCCTCACTTCAACCCACTCCAAAACTCCCAAAAAATTTCTGCCTTGCCCAGAACCGACCTCCACGACTTCCTTCTACCCTTCCTTTTTCCTCCTGGAGCAATAATACATTGCTCTCCACTCCGAAGTCCTGCCCAATCCATCACCTCCTTCCGTTTCCTCAACAACTTCCTGGTGAGCGCGCGCTCTTCCACTTCCCCCCCCCCCCCCCCTCTCTCTCTCTCTCTCCACTTCCATCATCCTGCTGCTCTTCCTATTCCCAGTTCATCTTCTCCTCCTCCTCCTTCTCCTCCCAGCGTTGCTGTGTGTATTTCTTTAGGCCAGGCATTTGCCTCTGTTCCCCAGTTCCCCAGTGAGAGAGAGAGAAGGTAGCTATAGCGGTACTGGTTTCGGTCCCGATGAGCGGCGGACCCTTCAACCGACTAACACACGCACCTCCAGAAGTTACTGTTCCGCTATACAGCACCCTGCCTGCCTGCTGACACCTTCTACCTACCTCTCTTCTCCTGCGGCTTCTTCTCCTTCTTCTCCTTCTTCTTCTTCTTGATAACTGTCGTTTGACTTCTGCGTTAGTCTGCGCTTCCTGAAAGTAACAGAAATGGGATTTCGTACGAGCTGCATATTTCTAAAGACAAGGAAAACTTTGAAGGACAGAGTGTCTAACGGGATAATGACAAAACGTATAAAACCAAAAGTGAAAAACAGATAATACTATTATTTTTTCTAGTGTTTAGAGGAACGCATCCCATTATGATAACTATGACTTACCATGTTGAATGGCCATCGATTACTGATTTTTCTGGCAAGCGATAGGATCTCATAAACATATTTTGAAATTTATAAAAGTAAATTGTATAATATATTCTACCTCTCCATAAGTCAGGATTTTTATTCAATGACTTACATATGACTTAAAGGTATCAACTTAAGCTGATGTGAGAGCTTATTTTGCTTCAATTGTTCGGGGGTTAGATAGTAATTGCTCCAAGGTAGTCTGTTATTAACTAAATACTTTTCTAATGATCAGTTTCTTAATCTATCAAAAAGAGGCTGATATTGGCAAAGTCGATAGATTCAAAGTACTTTTAACACGAATAACATGTTTAGAAAAAAAGTGTAAAATGATTTGGGAAGAACATTTCAATAAACAACAAGAATTATAGGAAAATGTCCTGATCCAAAGGCACCTATGCACTGTTTAAAAGATTTTTTTAGTAATGATATCGGTTCCCAGAAAAGGCACAATATCAAGACTGGACCTTCCTGTTTCAAGAACACACTCCCAAGGAGCCAATACTCCTGCGGCGTTTGGCTGAACATGAAAGCATCAAGTATTTATTCAGTAAACTCGTACAATCAGATCACTTTGGAGCATTTTTGATAGGAAATGCACGAGTGCGTTGGCCGTACGAATCTTCATACCAGGTAAGATAACCAACGAAGGCAATTGATGCCGAAGCGTAGGATCATTAACCAAAATCACACTGTTCTGTTCAGCTTGATCTCTTTCCTCTTGGCCAACTGGACTGATGTCTTGGGATAGATTCCCAAGTCTCCTTTAATGAGGACATGTGACTGTGTTTTTCTGGAAATCGCAATATTTATAGCCAATGAGACGCAAAAATGCTGCTGTCCTCGTTAAAATGAAGAACAATGATCAAGTAGTGCATCATCTCGGTCAGATTTCACTTCGTGTCATTCATATAAAGGAAATTCTCAACTAGTGCCAAATAAGTCCGACGTATCCTACACCGTTCAGACTTGACCATTCCTGGATTGTTTGTTCAGCTCATTTTCCTCCTGCAAAAGTCTTTTATAAATTTGAGCCTTTGATTTTTCTTTCTCTTCTGCACAGGAGACTTCTATGTTCAAGATCTCTTTAATAAGATAGTATTGTCCATGCTAAGGGTTCTTTGTAGACAGATAACATTCAAAAAAGCGTTCCACAACCTACGCGACGCCTACTCACAACTGCCATGATGCGGAGGAGATACAGCGGCCTTTGTTAGAATTATCGTAAGTAGAAGAAAGGATTACAAAGAATGACGTGGAATCACCTGCCCTGTCATTAAAGGGATATATATGGGATACTTGATGGGAATTATCCTTACTTGCGTATTAAAGAACGCAGATATTCATGCATCTAATCTTATTCTTAGCTCTTTTCTTTTTAGTTCATAAAATCGATAGTAATAAATCTTATGATGTGTCAGCCAAGATACAAAACATTTCACTCCAATGACTAATGTAATGCTAGTATCTTATTCGTCTAAAATAATGATGGAATGGTCATAATACAACGCCAACCGGACTCTAGGGGACCTTAATGGGATGGTATAAACTCCTAAAACATGATTTCAGTCTTCCTTTCATTTGTAAATATGTTCATTTTCATTTTTGCCACGCGAAAATATCATGTGATATTATTTGGTAACTTATAATACTTGCCATATTGTATACCATTCAATATTCAATAAGGAAAAGCCAGCCTTCGACAAACAATAAATTTAGCGTATTTGTTTCTGTTCATGCATTACTACCCTAATACTATTCTCATTACATTTGAATAAATTTGTTATCTATTGATTAATTCATTACTATTTTTAATAATAGAGAGCTCTTCTTTCTATATTTCCCTTTACCTCCTCTGATTGCTTCCTAATGAACAGCTGGAATTTCAAGTCAGTGGCCCCTTTGGTATTCTTGTTCTGTATGAACAGGGTTCATCTTCTGATTGTATCAATAATAATGATAGTCAATCGAAACAACAAACTGTCTAGAATGAATAAAACCTCGTCATTTATTTTAAGTGGATCAGCTGCTTCAATAAAAACAAGTAAAAGTAAAAATTGCGCCAAAGCAGCGGTGGTGGCCTGTCCTATATCGTTGTCCGAAGCACGATTATGACTGAATTTAACTTTAAATAAAATAAAAAGTGCTTTGGCTTGAGGGCTGCAGTTTGGTATGCTTGATGATTGGAGGGCGGATGATCAATATACCGATTTGCAGCCCTCTAGCCTCAGTAGTTTTAACATCTGAAGGCAGAGAGAAAAAGAGCGGACAAAAAAAGTGCGGACGGACAGCCAAATAGCCATCTGAAAAGTTTTCTTTTACAGAAAATTAACTAGACCTGAAGATATATGAGTTCTGGGCAAAAGCGTTTTATAAAAAAAGACGTCCCTCCACGTGTGAATTCAACATTTGCAGAACCTGTCCTGTACAGGAATGAAACAAAGAGAAAAGTCGCTTCGTAAGCTGTGAAAGCTCAAGAAACAGTACAGGGACGGCGCATATTTTCTTTTCATTGTGTTGAATCTCATGTAATATGTTCTTGGAATGCAATTTATCTTTGGGATGAAGTTAGCAGCCTCATACCCGTATCCAACTTGGTTGTGACTCACAGCACTCAGCTAGCTACCAGGTAAAACAAAAACAAAAATTCCTGCCTACGTTAACATAGACTCTAAGAAATTTAAGGTAAGTGTTTATATCATGCTGGCACGCTGGGGAATCAGACATAGAATATCTTGCCGTTACAATTAAGATATATCCACAAGACTATGAACGCCAATTTAATGTAATTATATATGTGTGTGGGTATATATATATATATATATATATATATATATATATATATATATATATATACATATATATATATATTTACATTTATACATATAAATATATATATACACATACATGTATAATATATATATATATATATATATATATATATATATATATATATATATATATAATAGACAATGTATGTATACACACACATATCTATATATATATATATATATATATATATAGATATATATACTATATGAATAACTTGATCACGAAGTATATAAACGTGATGCTATGTATAAATAAAGGTTTTTTGCCACGAAGGAAAAAATGAAAACGCGAGATAGCCAAGTACTTTCGGTCCTGTTCGGACCCTTTACTGAGTTTGCGAACAGGACCGAAAGTACTTGGCTATCTCGCTTTTTCATTTTTTCCTTCATGGCAAAAAACCTTTATTTATACATATATAAATATATATACATACGTATATATAAATATGAGGACGTAAAAGCTGGAATAAAGAATTGCACATAATGCAAACAAGTGATATAGCAGCTAAAAGCAGAGAAAATAAGATCGTTAAAAAAAGAGGTGGGGTTGGGGTTTGTTGTTCGAGAACATGATGGCTATTACCCTCTGCGTTTTCAAGGAAGACTTCCTTGTGGTTATGCAGCGGCAGCGGGAGCAGCAGAAGGAGTAGGAGGAGGAGCATTAGCAGCAGCCAGCGTATACGAGCAAGGGCTGGTGACTCTCCTCACCTACATGTTTCCGCTCGGGTGGCTTCTCACTCCCACGTTGGTCCAAGGACCTTCGAACTTTCGAAGCATCTCCCTCTCCCGCTTCCACCTGAATACACGCACACGCACAAACGCACGCACGCACAGCAGCCCGCAATACACTTCCCCAATCCCCAGC
>NC_087201.1:76780285-76795285 GCF_015104395.2 Macrobrachium nipponense | reverse complement strand
CTGTCTCTATTAATCAAACTTCGATACTGATCAACTACCGAATTCTCAACTCCTTTTGCTACCTAATTATTTGTAGATGTTATTTGTTTATTGCTGCATTTAGTTGCTAGTTAACTGAAGTAATGACTCTACAAACATTTATAGCATCACTCATTTATTACTTCTGGAATAAATCAAGCGTCAGTCTTGATTTACTGCTTCTGGAATGAATCAAGCGTCATTTTCTGTTAATGGAATTTACTTTACTTCTTTGGAAATAATCAAGGCGTTGGTTCTGGAATTAATTAACTTCTTGAATTAATTCAAACAGGTTTTAGGTTCTTGGAATTAAAATTAACTTCATGGAAAATAAATCAAGCTCACTTCTTGGATTTTATTCCTTTGCCTGGGAATTAAATCAAGCGTTGGGTCCTTGGAAATTCTTACTTGCTTCTGGAATAAATAAGGTTGGTCTTGGATTTACGCTTCTGGAAATAAATTCAAGCGTTGGTCTTGGAAATTTAACTGCTTCTTTGGAAAATAAATTCAAGGCGTTGTCTTGATTTACTTGCCCTTCTTGCGAATTAAATTTCCAAGGCGTGCGTTCCTGAAATTTAACGCCTTCTGGAATAAATCAAGCGTTGTTCTTTGGCAAATTACGCTTCTGGAAATAAATCAAGCTGGTTATTGGTTCTTGCTTTACTGCTTTTGGAATAAATCAAGCGTCAGTTCTTCTTGAATTTAACGTCAGTTCTTGATTTACTTACTTCTGGAATAAATCAAGCGATTTTGGTTCTTGAATTTAATTAATCTTCTTGAATTAAATCAAGCGTTAGGCCCTTGAAATTTAATTACTTCTGGAAATTAAATTCAGCGGTCACTCTTGATTTATTACTTCTGGAAAATAAATCCAAAGCGTTGGGTCTTGGAAGTTTACTTGCTTCTGGAATAAACAAGCGTGGGGTCTTGATTTTACTGCTTCTGGAATAAATCAGCGTTTGGGTTCCTTGAATTTACTTGCTTCCTGGAATAAATCAAGCGTTGGCTTCTTGATACTGCTTCTGGAATAAATCAAGGCGTTGGTCTGAAATTTAACTTGCCTTCTGGAAATAAATCAGGTCTTTGTCTTGAAATTTACTGCTTCTGGAAATAAATCAGCGTTGGTCTGCATTACTGTGAATAAATCAAGCGTCAGTCTTGATTTACTGCTTCTGGAATAAATCAAGCGTTAGTCTTGATTTACTGCTTCTGGAATAAATCAAGCGTTGGTCTTGATTTACTGCTTCTGGAATAAATCAAGCGTCAGTCTTGATTTACTGCTTCTGGAATAAATCAAGCGTCAGTCTTGATTTACTGCTTCTGGAATAAATCAAGCGTTGGTCTTGATTTACTGCTTCTGGAATAAATCAAGCGTTGGTCTTGATTTACTGCTTCTGGAATAAATCAAGGCATTCAGTCTTGATTTACTGCCTTCTGGAATAAATCAGCGGTCAGTCTGATTTACTGCTCTGGAATAAATCAAAGCGTCAGTCTTGACTTGGATTTATTATGCTTCTGGAATAAATCAGCTCCAGTCTTGATTTATTACTTCTGGAAATAAATCAAAGCCCGTCAGCTCTTGGAAATATTATTACTTTCTGGAATAAATCAAGCATCAGTCTTGATTTACTACTCCTGGAATAAATCAAGCGTCAGACTTGATTTATTTACTTCTGTAACTTCTGAATTTTTAATAAGAATCAAGCGTCCCCGTCTTGATTTATTACTTCTGGAATAAATCAAGCTTCAGTCTTGATTTATTACTTCTGGAATAAATCAAGCGTCAGTCTTGATTTATTACTTCTGGAATAAATCAAGCGTCGTTCTTACTTAAATTACGTTTCTGGAATAAATCACTCAGTCTTATTACTTCTGGAATAAATCAAGCGTCAGTCTTGATTTATTACTTCTGGAATAAATCTTGAGTCCGTCTTGATTTATTACTTCTGAAATAAATCAAGCGTCAGTCTTGATTTATTACTTCTAGAATAAATCATGAGTCAGTCTTGATTTATTACTTCTGGAACAAATCAAACGTCAGTCTTGATTTATTACTTCTAGAATAAATCAAGCATCAGCCTTGATTTATTACTTCTGGAATAAATCTTGAGTCCGTCTTGATTTATTACTTCTGGAATAAATCAAGCGTCAGTCTTGATTTATTACTTCTAGAATAAATCATGCGTCAGTCTTGATTTATTACTTCTGGAATAAATCAAGCGTCAGTCTTGATTTATTACTTCTTGAATAAATCATGCGTCAGTCTTGATTTATTACTTCTAGAATAAATCATGCGTCAGATTTGATTTATTACTTCTGGAATAAATCAAGCATCAGTCTTGATTTATTACTTCTAGAATAAATCAAACGTCAGTCCGTCTTGATTTATTACTTCTAGAATAAATCAAGCGTCAGTCTTGATTTATTACTTCTGGAATAAATCAAGCTTCAGTCTTGATTTATTACTTCTGGAATAAATCAAGCGTCAGTCTTGATTTATTACTTCTGGAATAAATCATGCGTCAGTCTTGATTAACTAACTTCTTTGGAATAAATCAAGCCAGCAGTATTGACTTTAACTACTTCTGGAATAAAATTAAGCAATTATTCAATGATGTTTATTACTTCTGGAAATTAAATTCAAGCGTTCAGTCTTGATTTACTGGCTTCAAAAAATAACAAAATCAAGGCTCAATCTTGAGTTTATTACTTCTGGCGAATAAATCAAGCAATCAGTACTTGATTTATTACGGCTGGAAATAAATCAAAGCGTCAGTCTTGATTCTTTATTTACTTCTGGAATAAATCAAGCGTCAGTCTTGATTTACTACTTCTGGAATAAATCAAGCGTCAGTCTTGATTTATTACTTCTGGAATAAATCAAGCATCAGTCTTGATTTATTACTTCTGGAGTAAATCAAGCATCAGTCTTGATTTTTAGACTTATGGAATAAATCATGAGTCCGTCTTGATTTATTACTTCTGGAATAAATCAAAGCGTCAAGACTTGATTTATTTTAACTTTATGGAATTAAATCAAGCATCAGTCTTGATTTATTACTTCTGGAATAAATCAAGCATCAGTCTTGATTTATTACTTCTGGAATAAATCATAATGCGTTCAGTCTTGATTGTTATTTGACTTCTTAGAATAAATCAATAATCAGTCGTTGAATTTATTACCTTCTGGAAATCAATAAACCAAGCGTCAGTCTTGATTTATTTACTTTCTGGAATAAAAATCAAGTGCATCAGTTCTTGTATTTATTACTTCTGGAATAAATCAAGCTGTCAGTCTTGATTTATTACTTCTGGAATAAATCAAGCGTCAGTCTTGATTTATTACTTCTGGAATAAATCAAGCGTCAGTCTTGATTTATTACTTCTGGAATAAATCATGAGTCCGTCTTGATTTATTACTTCTGGAATAAATCAAGAGTCCGTCTTGATTTATTACTTCTGGAATAAATCAAGCGTCAGTCTTGATTTATTACTTCTGGAATAAATCAAGCGTCACTTCTTGATTTATTACTTCTGGAATAAATCAAGCGTCAGTCTTGATTTACTTAACTTTCTGGAATAAATCAAGCTTCACTCTTGATTTATTACTTCTGGAATAAATCAAGCTTCACTCTTGATTTATTACTTCTGGAATAAATCAAGCTTCACTCTTGATTTATTACTTCTGGAATAAATCAAGCTTCACTCTTGATTTATTACTTCCTGGAATAAATTTCAAGCTTCACTCTTTTGATTTAGTTACCTTCGGGAATAAAATCAAGCGTCAGTTCTTGATTTATTACTTCTTGAATTAAATTCAAGCGTAAGTTCTTTGATTTATATTCGGAAATTAACAAATCAAGCTTCACTCTTGATTATTACGTTCTGGAATAAAATCAAGCGGCAGTCTTTGATGTTTTATTACTTCTGGAATAAAAATCAAGACGTCAGTCTTGATTTATTAACTTCTGGAATAAATCAAGCGTCCAGTCTTGGAATTACTACTTCTGGAATTAAATTCAAAGCGTCACTCTTGGAATTTCAAGCGTACGTTCTTGGAATTTAAATTCTGTGAATAAATAAGCGTCCAAGTCTTGATTTATTACTTCTGGAAATAAATCAAGCGTCCGTCCTTGATTTTTAACTTCTTGGAATTAATCACGCGTCAGTTCTTGGAATTTACTAAAACTTCTGGAATAAATCAAGCGTCCGTCTTGATTTATTACTTCTGGAATAAATCAAGCGTCAGTCTTGATTTATTACTTCTGGAATAAATCAAGCGTCAGTCTTGATTTATTACTTCTGGAATAAATCAAGCGTCAGTCTTGATTTACTACTTCTGGAATAAATCAAGCGTCAGTCTTGATTTACTACTTCTGGAATAACTCAAAGCGGTCAGTTCTCCGATTTACTACTTAACTTCTGGATAATTCAAGCGGGCAGTCTCTTTGATTTATATTACTTCTAGAATCAAGCGTCAGTTCGATTTATTAATTCTGGAATAAAATCAAGCGTTGTTCTGGGAAAAAATTTTAGACTTCTGGAATAAAAATCAAAGCGTTTCAATTCTTGAATTTACTTTACTTCGGGAATAAATCAAGTTCGTCTTGATTTACACTTCTGGATAAATCATCGTCTTGATTTTACTTCTGAATAAATCAAGCGTCAGTCTTGATTTACTACTTCTGGAATAAATCAACAGTCTTGATTTACTACTTCTGGAATAAATCAAGCGTCAGTCTTGATTTACTACTTCTGAATACACGCGTCCGTCTTGATTACTAATTTCTGGAATAAATAAGCGTCACGTCATCTGAATTTACTACTTCTGGAATAATCAAGCGTCCAAGTCTTGATTTACTAACGTTGCTGAATAAACAGCAAGTCAGTCTTGATTTACTACTTCTGGAATAAATCAAGCGTCCGTCTTGATTCATTACTTCTGGAATAAATCATGCGTCAGTCTTCATTTATTACTTCTGGAATAAATCATGCGTCAGTCTTCATTTATTACTTCTGGAATAAATCATGCGTCAGTCTTCATTTATTACTTCTGGAATAAATCATGCATCAGTCTTGACATATTACTCCCCATCTAAGGAAGAAATGGAATCTTTCTCTGGCATGGAGTAGGTTGTCACATGAGTTTCCGAGACAGTGACATGGAAATATCTCCTTTTCGATATACTATTTACTCTATATATACTATACTTACAAAATGTCTATCAAACGAATCGAATAAAAAGCACAGATTACTTGTAAACATAAAATATTAAGTGCCAAACGCAGGTGCTGAAGAAATCTATGATATCTGTTTCGATGCTAAACAAAATTGATTTGGTGAATTATTTCCTCATTTGTCAGAGTAACAACAGTCAAGTCATTCTGTCTGTACAGGTGCGTTTGTATTAGAAATTCCTTATTCGGAGATAAATACAAAATGCGTGATAATCTTTTGAACTATATCACGTCTGCTCTGACATATTGCAATTGCTATCACAAAATAATAGGCGTTTGTATTTATTGTCATATATAACTATATCATATATATATATATATATATATATATATATATTATATATATATATATAATATATATATATATATATATATATATATATATATACGCTTTACGCTACAATTGTCCTTTAATATCTAATTCGCTCTACCTCGGAATTAACATATTTTCTTGGTTCCGTGGTTCGCGCCATAAACCGACAAATTTCTTATCAACTAAAAATTCCCCTTCGATTAACACAATATAAGAAAATATATTAATTCCGAGATAGAGCGAATTAGATATTAAAAGACATTTGCGACTTATTGAGTATATACGAAATCACGGAGATGTGATAAGACTCATATATATATATATATATATATATATATATATATATATATATATATATATATATATATATATATCATATATATAATTGTTCAATTAGGTATGGACAACACCTCTATATAATATAATATATATATATATATATATATAGATATATATATATATATATATAATATATATAATATATATATATATATATATATATATATATATATTAATATATATATTATATATATATATATTATATATATAAATATATATATTCACATATATATATATATATATATATATATATATACATTATATACATTATATATACACCTAATAAAATGAGCCCATAAAATGCCAAAATGTAGAAAGTTAATACTACATTCCAAAGAACAACTGTCTCACTCCTCAGGCAGGTGATGAATGAGAAGAGTTACAGAAAAGCAGTATTCGTACAAAGGGATCGAGAGGTCAGCCGTTACATCACCCCAGTTGATGATTGCTCTGTAATCTTCTTAATCACTGGTTGGAGGAAGATTTTATCTATACTATCTGAGTCCTAAGCTCCTTTTGAGAGGTTCATTATGTTTCTTTGTTTAATCAAAGCTGATTCTACCATCTGGTTTTTGAACCAACAATTACTGCTATAAGTTATGTGTGACAAATTCCAATTTATTCTGTGATTATGGTTATTTATGTGGTTAAAAATAGCTGAGCTCTGTTGTCCATACCTAATTGAACAATTATGTTGTATTATCTCTAGGGTAGTTACTTGCCTGAAGAGAGACAGTTGTTCTCTGAAATATAGCATCAAATTTTGCTTATTAGCATTTTTATGGGCTCCTTTTATCAAAAGGAATTCTGTTTTAACAATCATGTACACATACACACACACATATATACATATATATGCGTGTAGCTTTGTGTGCTCGTGAGTTTTCCTTGTCTTATCAGGGAGTAATATGTTTCGTTATATTATTCAGGTACAAAGGACAATGAACCTAACAATAAACAACTGCAGCTTATCATTTCCTACCCGTAAGCCATGTTTATGTTTAGAAGATAAATTACTCTCATGTATGATGGTTGGCCACACATTTCATGTGCTATGACAGGTCGCTTTTACCAAAGCCGTTATATCCGGGATAATCGAAATCCGGAGCACATACTAATAAGTCCCGCCACCATTTCACTGTTTTCCCTTCATCCCAGACTCGAAAATAAGGCCTTATTTACCTTCATTAATAAGGTCCTTAATAAGTTCTTCGGACAAGACCTAGAAGAATTTTTATCAACATTTTTTCCACTATCAATATCTTTTTGTTAGACAGATATAAAAAGACATTTCTTATTATTATTAAACTAATTATATCGGCTGTTTCCTTGGATGATTTTGAAACGGAAGGCATTGCAGGTAGCAACAATGTACTTTTTAACGTAGCAATTATACTTATGGAGATTTGCAGTTTTTCGTCGTTGGTATCGAGACCAAACAAGCGGATATTTGTAAGTAGTACATATATACCTGATTTAAAACGTTCCGAACCTGTTATTTTCACTGAAGGTCTAAACAGGAACTGCTTACTCCACACTCCCAGAGATAAATCTTATTCTTTCTATATAAATGTATCCTACAGACCAAGGTTACGTTTAGATAACTGGTTGTGGGATACCTTTATCCATTTCGCTGTTATCCCATCTTTTAGGTAATGCCCTACCTAAAAGGTGAAATGTAAGGTATTTCGAAGAGAGAGAGATAGCTCGGTTCTTGCTCAATTCTATCCATGAAGATAGAGACACGATGACCCCCGTGACCCTCTCTGCAAATGCTGCCAGATATGTGATTTTAACAATTATCTATACTCTGTTTTTTTCCATCTGTCCATCCGCCTGTGGTGTTTTTGTATGGTAACACTGCGTCCCGGGCTTTAGACAGTTACATTCAGCTTACATTCTACGATTATAATAATATCCTATTTCGAATATCAACGGTGTAATTCGCATACAGTAAATTATGAAAACACTTTTCAGTTGCAAATGTACACCCAGATATCCTTTTATTTATTTTACCTAAAACTTTTTTTTATTACACATAACGTAACTATCTAAAGCCCGGGACGCAGTGTTACCATACAAAAACACCACAGGCGGATGGACAGATGAAAAAAAACAGAGTATAAGCTCTAGATGTTGAGTTCAGCATGCTATAAACTTGAAAGATTTCAATGTGCTAAATGGATATATAAAAAAAGACTACACACAGCAATATAGTTACTTATAACACGAAAAGTGAGGTTAGGTTAGTTTAGGTTGGGTTTGGTTAAGTTAGGAATGATTGGTCTTTGTGAGTCTTAGGAAGGCCATAAAAGTAAGGTAGTTTTGGATTAATTACTTCAGCTTTCTCCAGTAATTCAATCTTCTTTTTGTGTTTGCTGAATCATTATACTTTTCTGAAAACTATTCAGAAACGTTGAAATCTTAATTCTCAGTTTTCCAGATTTTGTACAGTATATGGAAGCATGCATGTCCCAGACTACCCTAGATCAGCATACATAATGAGATTATATCGAAAGAACAGAAATTTCGAGCTGAATACCTTGAAAGAAGTTGATTTTTAAACTAGTTTCACAGAATGCAATTCAGATGTTTTAAGCTACAGTATGCTATCCATATCTCACTCATCAAGAATAAAACCTGAAATATATGAATCTCATTTTACCCTAAAAAGCTACCTCCAGGTTTACCAACGCGACCATTCCGGCGGAAACATTTCCAAAATGATTGAAAACATTCTCGGGAGACAAATTATATAACACGGACAAAAATGGCCATGAAAGGTCACCAAGTTGGATGATGATAGTACATGATATTGAAATGCATTGAATTGAATATAGAATTTAGGCCAAAGGCCCCAAGCACTGGGAACAATTAGGTCATTCGGCGCTGAAACGGAAATTGACAGCAAAAGGTTTGAAAGGTGTAACAAGAGGAAAACCTCCAAGCAGTTGCATTACGAATCAATTGTTATGAGAGGGAGGAAACTCAGAGGAAATAAAGAGAAGATGAAAGGAGGTACAGTAAAAGGAACGAAAGGGGTTGCAGATTGGGGGCGAATGCACGCTGAAAGAACCTTAAGTAATGGCTATGCGGTGCACAGACGTGACGGCGCTGTTCACCTACGGGGAACAGTTATATTGATAGTAATAATATATTTCCTCCGGTAAAGGAACAGATTATCGCCTGAATCTAGGAGCTGGAACAGACACAAACCACACTTAAGACATCATGCTGACTGATGGCAAACAAAACGACGCCTGCTGGATAACACTTGAACAAAATAAATACTCAAATGAGGCGGTTGCCGCTAACAGGAATTAACAGAAGCAAGAAACACGGCTTCCTAATATATTATGTAGAAATGACCTATGACTTGCAACAGCCTAACATATTATCGTAAAGCACAGCGCAAAGAGATCTCTCGTTATTGAAAATTAAAGCAACAGTCAGTCAGAGAGAGAGAGAGAGAGAGAGAGAGAGAGAGAGAGAGAGAGAGAGAGAGATGGTTGCTATTGATAAAAGACTTTCTAAAACACCCGATTTAAATATGAAAAAATGATCAGCTCTTTCTGATGAAGAAGAAGCTTCTACATTCAAGGAATCCGTTCTTCCATGCGATTCGAGTGGCATTATGAATCCCCTGAAATGAACGAAGATTCGTATATTGCCAATAAGATCAATCTCAGAAAGTAAATGCTTCCCGTTCAGCATTTTACAGGCTTGTTAGTGCCTGGAAGGCAAGGGTGAAACGTTTTATGACAGAGAGAGAGAGAGAGAGAGAGAGAGAGAGAGAGAGAGAGAGAGAGCAATATATCAGCTTTTCTATTTTTAAGACTTACAGCTTCAGTGTTAACGGTCACTCTCCAGCACACATGAGGTCGCACTGCGTTTCATTAAAAGGTGGGCTTTCGCCAAACTCCACCCGCAGGACGTCCCGCAACTCAAAACGGCCCGTGTTACAAATCCACTCTCAGACGGTAATGCACAAGGCGGGAGTCAACAGAACGCTGCCTTACGACGTGCTCGCAACATCGTTGCCAATTTAGTGGAGCTTCACACATACGCCTATGCATTTACAAACTGTTTCCATGAATTCTAGTTGTCATAGTAATGCAATATTGATGAAATTGCTCTAATATGTATATATACTACAAATAGATACGCTAATTTCCCTTATTTCCACGGTTTTGTGTAAGTCTTATACCCAGTTTG
The DNA here is from genome assembly GCF_015104395.2 of Macrobrachium nipponense. Classification (NCBI taxonomy): domain Eukaryota; kingdom Metazoa; phylum Arthropoda; class Malacostraca; order Decapoda; family Palaemonidae; genus Macrobrachium; species Macrobrachium nipponense. Next base: position 76,785,162 of record NC_087201.1, on the reverse strand, counting down.
GAGGGTAAACACATACCAATTGCCAACACTGGAGCCTCGCAACTGTGATTCCGCTGCCATTGTTGGAATATGAGCGCGGCCTTTCGCGCCCAAATCTCGGCTCTTTAGGGATCTGGGATTCCGACGGGAATGGATTCGAAGACTTTAGCTTTTACATCGATGACAATCGAAGGTCATAAGTCTTCCATTACACATTTATTTCGTTTATTTTTTTTTATATTGTTTTATATGATATATGCTTTCCATTCTCTTCCATCATACTTTTTCCAAGGGTTTTATGGACTTTATACTCTCAGATTACTCATACGAGTGTAAATTCCTTCCTCTCATATATATATATATATATATATATATATATATATATATATATATATATATATATGTATTATATATAGATATATATATGATATATATATATTATATATATATATATATATATATATATATATATATATATATATATATATAAATCTGACAGTCGGACTATGTATGTGCTATACGTGTATGTTCGCTATAGATAACGAAAAATTACCGGACCAAATTTAACCAAAGTCGAACCATATACATTGATTTTATAAGAGATGGTTTTTAGCCGTGTCGTTTTGATTCAAATGTCCTGCCGGATATCCGGCCATGCTAAGTTCTTTATTAGAATTTGTAGAGAAAAAAGAAAGCGGTATATTGATAGAACTTTTCACGAGGATTCCAAATATGATATAGGGGATGGTTTTCACCCGGGTGCCCTTTTGATCCGAATATCATGGCCGGATATCTGGCCATGCAAACTTCTTTAATGTTAACGGTAGAGAAAAACGTAAACGTTATTCTGATAGAACTTTTCACGAGGGTTCAAGATGCTCTGCCTTTCAAACATAATGGCCTACGGTTGCCTACTGCCAACATATGTATTTATATACACATATACATACATACAAATATACTGATATAATATATATATTATATATATATATATATATATATATATAATATATATATAGATATATATATATATATGTGTGTGTGTGGGTGGTGTGTGTGCATATATATATATATATATATATATATATATATATATATATATATATATATATATTATGTGACATGAACAAGCAAACTAAAGTCATAACGACTACAATCTCCAGAAGATATCGTATGAAATGTTAAATTATTTCGATGATATCGGCCGCATGATGAGATATGTCTCTGTCAGTACATCTACATATAGTGTATTTAGAGACATTTATCGAAATGTATCCTTCAAGATCTACCGCAATCGATAATTAGTGATTACGAATCGTCGCGGTCGCTTTGCGGGGGATCCATCACTCGGCGAGAAGATACGTTAACTGGGATGAGATAGTAATACGATATTATGTAAATGGCGGTACAGCCCGCAACCAACACAGTGCAGACACGCACACACACACGCGCGCGCGCGCAAACACAACACACATTAATCCGTCAGTGTCAGTTAAGTATATCTGAGTTTAACCAGACCACTGAGCTGATTAACAGCTCTCCTAGGGCTGGCCCGAAGGGTTAGATATGTTTTACGTGGCTAAGAACCAACTGGTTGCTTAGCAACGGGACCTACAGCTTGTTGTGGGATCCGAACCACACCGAGAAATGAATTTCTATCATCAGAAAAAAACTTCTCTGATTCATGGTTGGCAGACACTGAGATCGGTAAGTCGAGCACGTTACCGACTCGTCCAACGAGGAACTTTTAGTCAATGTCAGAAACTAGAAGAGATATTCATAGACAAGTCCATATAGATATGTGTAAGAGACATTCCTGATGTTGTGACAGAGAGTGTTTGCATAATAAATAGCTTTGGAAACGAAAACTCCGAAAGATAAGCCGAGAAAAAAAAACTATTGGGTGGTCAGTTTCAAGTAAGTGGAAGATATTAACGGATAACTCGAAATAGACGCCCAGAGGAGACTTTCTAATTGATGACACCAAATGGCAGTGCCCTGTTACGCCTACCGGTACAGAAATAAATCTTTAATTTGAAGAGGGGAATCGAAATTTGGCAAATTCTCCTGAGTGGATTTCTATGACTGATCTCCTGTTTCTATAATAAGTCACAAATAACCCATTATTATCGATTTAAACTTAGCAAAAAGAATTGTATACTTGGAAGTGGGGGTGACAGTGACCGTAATCATTTGTGTGTGTATGTGTGTATATATATATATATATATATATATATATATATATATATATATATATATATATATATTCTATATAATACCATATATATATATGTGTGTGAATCCGTGCCAATGTATGTATGCATGAGAGAGAGAGAGAGACAACGTCTTTCTCGTTCTGAGCACAATCTCAGTTTTTTCTCCAAGTGAATGAGAGTGGTTTTTTTATTTTCTATTATTTTTATGTCAGTTTAAGTGTTCCTCACTTCCAACAATATAATTACCATCTACGGCACCTTTGATACCTTGATACCAACTACGTGGAGCAACTGAGACAGATTAAAGTTCGAGTGGGAGTAAATATTACCGATTTTTTCCTTTTATTTGTGTGTGGGCAGAGCACATCTGATTCTATTGGATCACCTCCTGAAATAAATAAACTTGTGTTGCACTTGATGTAACCTGGGGGAATACTGACTGCCAGGTAGTACTACACAGTTCACTGGCCGTGTTATATCGGCAAAGGAATTTTTCAGGACAGAGCAGAGTCGTTTCCCGCCGCGAGGATCGGTCTCGGGAGGATTATTGCTGATAGAGCGAACTCAGTAACCTCTGAACCACGATATATATATATATATATATATATATATATAATATATATAATATATATATATATATATGTGTGTGTGTGTGTGTGTGTGTGTGTGTATGTATATATATATATATAATATATATATATATATATTATATATATATATATATATATATATATATATATATCTGTTAAAACAGGAGAATTATTTATATATAATATATATATATATAATTATAATCATAAATATTATTATGTATATATCTGTTATTTAAACAACAAAAGAATTATAATATATATATATATATTAGATTATATAATATATTAATAATGAAATAGCTTCTGTTAAAACAGGATGAGTCTCAAATGTAAAAGGCCCATTAAAAACACTATGGTTTAAAACTAAAGACTATATTTCGGTGGACTAACTCCCACACAATAAGGGTGGAAGTTAGTCCAACCGAAATATAATCCTTAGCTTTAAACCAGTGTTTAAATGGCCCTTTTGTACTTGATATATATATATATATATATATTATATATATATATATATATATATATATATATATATATATGTGTGTTTACTATTCATGCTCCTCTACCCTTTCGCATGTCTTTATTTCACCTGCCTCCTCCTCCTCCTCTTTCCCTCATCCCCCCTCCCCCACTTTCGCTCCTCCCCTCTCCCCTGGCCCCAATGCAAGGTGTATAGGACGTGACCCGGAAACGTCCGTTGTTATTGACCTAAGCCAAGTCTGACACGTGCATATGATATGAGCAACAACTTAACCTAAGGTTTATATCGTCCGACCTCCTCGTCCGTCCCCGGCTGCTGTTTCTTCTTCTTCTTCTTCTTCTTCTTCTTCTTCTTCTTCTTCTTCTTCTTCTTCTTCTCTCCGTACATAACAGAGAAGGCTGGTCATATTCCGGTGTCATTTTATTGCTTTGAATTTCTCTCTTGCTTCGACGGCAAAGAAAAAAGTTGGACTTTCACCTGATCTTCTTACGCAGTCAATTCATATATGCATATTTCTTCAAACAAAATTGAAGTCAGTCAAGATGATCTCTTTTGAGGTAATTGGTCTTTCATCTCTTCTTAAGGGGGAATATTTCCTCTAAATTAAGATTACTAATAAAACAAGAGTTCGTTAGGTGATGTCTCTTTTTTTTTATTATACTTATTATCATTAATTTTATTTTTCCTCTGAGCAGTCCACCTTTCACCCTATAAAGGGTGACTCCGTAAGGTCTGATTATCATACCCCATTTAATCACTTCCAAAATGTATATATTAACCTGTATACTGTTAGAATGACTTCATTGCTTTGTCTTTTATTTTTAAACAACTGAAATTTACTTTCAGTAAAGCAGGAATTTTCTTAAATCAATCTGATATTTCACTCTGAATAATATAATTCATTCACTAGTCATTTCTTTGCAATATTCCTTTTATCAGTTTATTTTCAATCTCTATATCACTAAAACCAATTCTTTTCACGTCAAGAGAGGTGATTTCGTAACGTTGTATCACATAACCGATATCATAAATCATCTTTGGTAAAAGGAAACTACATCGCCATTTGTACGACGAAAACTTGTTTTATATTTGGGTGAAGCAAGAGCGTATTATCAAAACGCCCCCAGCGACATAAATTGAGAGAATGAATAGAAAAAGTCATAGCATCAATAACAGTGTGCCACGCCCCTCCTTACTCGGAGGTAAACAGTACTCGGGGGTTGAAAACACGGAAGCGTAAGATTCGACGCCTCTGCGGCTGTGGTTGAGTTGGCGTGAACACTCCAAGGATAAGCGGAGGAAGATAGAGACGAACAGATTACGCGCTTCGCAGATGCCAGCGCAGCAGACCTGCTGGACCTTTTAAAATGAAAAAATAACTGACGGGTACACGTTAGTCATTTGTGATATACATAAAAAAAACTGCTATTTAAAGATACAGCCTCCTAAACATGTCGGTCGGGAGAAAAACGACACCAAAGTAGTCGGAGTGGCAGATATATCGTACGGCAAACAGAACCAGGAAAACAAGAAATGTAAAACAAATGTAAATAGAAACTTTTTTTTGAAATGATTTGAATTGGAAATATCCGAACACAATGCAACAAAATG
>NC_087201.1:76765285-76775285 GCF_015104395.2 Macrobrachium nipponense | reverse complement strand
GCCGCGTTAAAAAGACATCCACAAACTACATTCAAGGAAAAGATTCACAATGAGATAAAAACACCGCAACGCGGATTCTAAGTAAACAAAGAAAAAAAAAGGAAGTAAATCACTCGATAACAAGAGAAAGCAGTGGTTGAGAGAGAGAGAGAGAGAGAGAGAGAGAGAGAGAGAGAATCAGGGTACAACAAGCCAGAACTCTTCCTCAATGCCATCCTTCTCTCCCTCCCTCCCTCGCTCTCTCTCTCTCTCTCTCTCTTTCTCTCCTCGATCCCCCTCCCCCCATGCAACCCGGAACCCTAGTAACCAAGTTAGGGAGCCGTCATCCATCCCTGCAGACCTGATGATGGGGACTCTCCCACCCCATTCCTACCCCCTCCCCTCCCACAACAGACCCCATCCTTCCACTCCCCGCCCACAACAGACATATCCCACCCACCCACCCCCCCCCCCCACCACCACCACCATGATCCCAACCCTTGAACCAGGGACCTCTTGCTACTGCATAAGATTTTTTTTTTTTTTTTTTTTTTTTTAGTGTATTCCGACGAAGTTCTATTCATATCTTGTTATATTCTGCGGCTGGTTCCGCGAAAGACGGAAGTGTTGCACTGTACAAATACTGACGTAACGAGAAGATAATTGTTTTTGTTTTTGCATTGTACATCATTTATGAAGTAGATGAGTATCAATGTCATAAAATTAGTAATAAAATTCATATGCATCATTTGTTACAACAGTAATCGTTATTCGACCTAAGCACGTTGTTAACAATGGTATTTTGCATTTCCTCTTCCGAGAAAAAATCGGCAAAAATCGAACTTTGACGGAGATGAAATATGGAACATGAATATTTACAGTAACAATTCCTTTATTTGCAAATTTCCTGGAAGTCAAAGTCATCACGAAATGAGCGTAAGAAGGAAATGGCGGAATGGACACAGGGAAGAACTAAAGTAGAGAGAGAGAGAGAGAGAGAGAGAAAAGCGACCAAACAAACTGACGCGAGAAGGCTATCATAACGGCTTGAGCAAGATGGGCACAGAGCTTCCCTACTTGCCGACCCCGCTACGCGGAACACCTCTATTAAACAGATATTCCAACTGACCTGAACTCTGTCAACTCGAAACAGAGACAACGACCTCTCTATCCAAATAAATACCCAAGTTTTGAAAGTTCAAATGACACTCGGATAAACAAACACGCGAACTTAAATATACGTGGAATGTGGCAGCACCAGCGAGCTAGACTAGTTCCGCGTTGGCGCGATGACGTCATTACTTCCTAGTTCGCGATTTCTTACTCTTATGTGTATCTTTACCGGGAATTTCTGGCTTTCTACGTCACCATCGCAATAACAATGAACCTCAGACACGTCTGTTTGTTCAATATCGATGAATATGAGGATGATCGTCCTCATAATTATATTATCCATTCAAGGTCACCCATTCAGCTAGCATCAGATTGAGTGCTATTAAGTACTACTCTCTCTCTCTCTCTCTCTCTCTCTCTCTCTCTCTCATGATTCATGAACCATGATATAGTACATACCTCTCTCTCTCTCTCTCTCTCTCTCTCTTCCATGTCAGCTCGTACTTATGGGCAGATCTCTTCCTCTTGCACGCACACGGCTTGAATACTGTATATACGTACATATATGTATATATAATATATATATATATATATATATATAATATATGTGTGTATATATATGAATTTGCCTAGAGATGAATTAGATGTATGACACTTGCTTAGAAAAGCGAACTTTAGATTCATCATATTTCTATACATACATACATATATAATATGTGCATAAACATAAGTATATGTACATAAATATACATATATATATTTATATATATACGTATATATATATAGCAATCCCAAATCCTTTATCTTCCTGTTTTGCTCTTCTGCCGATCGTAATGTCCTTCCAAATAATACGTACCCTGGTGTTCGAACATCCTTGAAGACAGAGATAAATGTAAATGATTTTTTATATAATTGTATATATAATTAAAATGTAAATATCACCATGATATAACTATAGTAGATTCACATCATCCGTGCATCTGATATCTAGGCCAATCCCTTGCGACGCTCCTGATTGGCTGTTAATAAGCCAATCCCAGGGCTGGAAACTCTCAGTCTCTGTCGAGAGTTCACATAGGCAGGATGTATGTTCCACCTCTCCTGAGGGATACTTTTGAAAGACGTATCCCTCGGGAGATGTGGAACATACATCCTACCTATGTGAACTCTCAAGAGAGACTGAGAGCCCCGTGACTGGGTCATCAACAGTCAATCAGCAGCATGGTAAGGGACTGATGTAGACATCAGATGCACGGGTGATGTGAACCTACTATAACTATAAAATTTCAGACAAAAAAAATAAAAAGTCATCTGGGCAGGAGAGTTTTACGACATCTACTGAATTTGTATGATTGGTAATTTTAGTTCGGCATCTCTTTCCCTTATTGTTAATTCTTCCACTTGACATCTCTTTTCAAGTAGTCTTTTCTAAAACAAGTAGAAAATACACCGAAATTTCTTCGGCTCAATTGTGTTTTCTGTATAATGCTGTATGAAACTTTCAGCCACGACCCATTAAACTCTCAGTCTCGGCCCATGAAACCTTCAGCCACGTCCCAGTAGTGGCCTTTGTTGTTGGCACCTATGGCGGTGCCAGACGCACGATCATGGCTAATTTTAACCTTAAATAAAATTTTAAAAAACCACTGAGGCTAGAGGGCTACAATTTGGTATGTTTGATGATTAGAAGGGAGATGATCAACATACCAATTTGCAGCCCTCTTGCCTCAGTAGGTTATAAGATCTGAGGGCGGATTTTTGAAAAAGTGTGGACGGACTGACAGAAAACTAAAAAAAAATCTGTTTCAATAGATTCAACTGCAGCGCTTTGGTTTCGCGAATGAATTCAGACTTTTATGCGGCTGACACTTCCTCAAACACCCTGAATCAAACTCAGTTCTCCCGAGTCACCACTATGACCTACACGAGGCAAGACGCACTCAAGACTTTCTCATTTTCCTGATATTTGCTGATATTGGGTCACTTCTGCGATATTCTGGAGTACTCAGGATTGCAAATTACAGGTTCAATAAAGGACTTTGATGCTCAAGAACTGTCAATAAGGGAAACGAGGAAGGTAAAGGACCATGCTGTGGTAGAAGGAGAGTCCTCATAACAGGTAGAGCATTTCGTTTACTTGCAAGACATTCTGGAATGTGAGGCAAGTATTGATAGAGCAATAACAGAAAAAGTAACAACAGCCTGGACGAAGTAGAAAGAGATTTGCTGGGCCGTTGGCAAATAAAAGTATCGCGTTTGTAAACAAGGGAACAATTTCTGAAACAGAAACCTGCATCTGGCTTGAACAGCTCCAACAGCACAGAGAGGGCCACTTAACTGAAAGGAGAGTATTGGAAGCATCATATATTATCAAGAAAGTTGCTGACAGTCGCCACAGGCTGTACAATAGACTGAGGTCACAAAGATTAATATGAAATGGAACGGAATGGAATATGAAATTTAGGCCAAAGGCTGGGACCTGTGAAGTTATTCAGCCATGAAACGGAAATTGGTAGTATAAAGGTTTTCACTAGGAATCATTGCTCCATCCTCTTGTTACCTTCACCTTACTCTTCTGCTTAATCATTGTATCATAATAAGCCCCTGTTCCATAAACCTCCTTTTTGCCAGAGCCACAATATGCTAGCCCTGTCAGTTCTACTGCCATATGTGTATTAAATCAAATTCCTCTTATACACCTAAACAAAGGAAGTTATGGCACTATTAGTCTTAGTCAGTACTATCACCTCTATAAACAAGTGATATATTCTCCGTGCTGTATATGTGGACTGCGAGGGACTGAAAGGGTTAGAAATGTGGAGATATGAGGAAGTAACGAATGTTTTGAGTAGGACAAAAGACATCAGAGAATATGAGAGGGAAGACAAAAATCTGGAGAAGGGAGTGTTTGTTTCAGAAATGTTTAATGGAAGAAGGAGAGGAAGAGCAAGAAAGTGCTGGATAGATCGGGCGAATATAATTGGAACGATTTACGATGTCCAGCCATCAAGATAATGTGCAGAAGAGAGAGGTAGTGGATGTCCAGTCAGTCGTTCGATTTGCTTTTTGCGAGCCTTCAGAGTAAGTATACAAAAAGTTTGTTGTTATGGAAGTTTCCTGCACAATGGGCTCATCTCTCATTCAGCTGTTGATGAAAGTGGAAACATATGTGTGTCTGTGTGTTTGTGTGTGAGTTTGTATGTATATACCCTCAATGCAAAGGCCATTACATTACAGGGAAGCCGAGTTCTGTGCAGGCTTATCAAATTATGCTCTTATCTGCATAATGGCTTTAGTTATCTGGCCATTACAAATGGAAACAATTAAGCTTGCTGGTCTTTGTTTGAGGGATGGCGGTGTACCAATGAAAGTCTCACTTTTATCAATGGCATTTTCAGAAGTGAATTATTTCTAATGCTGGACGGTGCAGGTGCATGGTTTAACTTTGCCTGAGGGAAAGTTTTTTTTTACAGCTTATAAACAAGGTACTAATGTAGAAGACGCAAATCCAAAAAGTAATAGAACCTAAATTCGAAATGTAAATAATCTTACAAACAGTTACTATCTCTGACACCTATTTCACATACTCCAATCGGCCTCAGCTGCAAATATTGTTACACATGGCTTTTCGAAGTCGCAGATCACCATAAACCTTTTGTTTATCAAAATAAGAACAAAAGGTAACAGAGGTGACTTTAGGAATTACAGGAATTTGTAGATATTAAAGAATGAAGGGGCTTTAGCTAACAGGACTTGTAATACCACCCACCCTACAAGGAGTGCTGTCTGATCCTCAGAACTTCATTATTCAAGAGCTGGAAAGGAAATTGACAGTTGAAAGGTTTGAAAGGTGTAACAGGAGGAAACCTCGTAGTTGCACTATGAAGCAATTGTTAGGAGAAGATGGAAAGTAAGATGGAAGAAAATGAATATGAATGGATATAAAGTAAAAAGAATAATAGGGGTTGCAGCCAGGGACCGAAGGGACGCTGCAAAGAACCTTGAGTAATGACTACACAGCACCGTATGAGGTGCACTGACGGTGCTATCCACTTACGTGGCCTTCCCTTTTGAAAAACAATTCAAAGTAAAAATGATTTTTGGAAAATAGTCACCAGACCGCAAGGTGCTGTCTGTCAGCTTCCATTCTTTTCAAATAACAATAAAATGTTGACATTTGACCTGACCTCTGACCTTGAGAAACAGGTCGGGGTGAAAAATGCGTCAATAAATGCCTTTGTTACAGTGTTGATGTCTGAAGACCAGAAACTATTATCTAAGTTTTCACAGCTGTCCCTTTGAAGAATGGTTCAGAGTATAAAGAAAAGAAAATGGGAAAATAATCCCTATTTACCCATTTGCCAAGTTTGATCAATACCAATTAAGGTAGTAGTGGTGGGACAAATCCACAGTGATGGTAACTGTAAAACATATAAAAATATTTACAAAAATTCAAATATATGTATGCACACTTACTTCATTGTCGATTTGCTTCACCATTTTAGTGTACTTAGTAAATGAGGATGGAAGAAGATACCCCAAAACTAATTTTTACAATAAGGCGAAAAAAGAAAAAAGTAGAACATATAAAAAAAACTAGCTGCATCCATGCAATCCAGTTCATCGAAAGAGATCAATTAATCAATGAAGTGTATCAGCGATGTAATTGCTCTACATCTGCTTCATCTGATCGCAAAGCTTTTCATGCTAAAACTGAATTGATCAATCATATTTCGTGAGAAAACCGGCGTATTTGATCTGAAGCAAAAGCGAAGAAAGCTCTGCAGGTACAAAGTCATCAAGAATAACTTTCGAATAATTATATACTGGTAGAAGTTTGTTGCATAGAAAACTTTTCACAAAGGCAGCTGCAATATTCCTGCTTCAAAGGTTCTAATAATGGATAAAATAGGTAAAGGTTCGCAGTTTAAGTAAATAACTTTTTTGTTACATTATCGCTTTCTCTAGGAGTAAGCCTAAAAATGACTTCGTTGCTGTTGCTGTTGTTCGTGCTGGGGGGAGTAGGAAAACCCTATGGAAAAGCCTGAAAGGCTCTGAAAAAGGTGTTTCGCGTTGAGCTAAAGATACAGGAATTTTAGGATAGGATGTTAATGATTTATTTGTTAGAATGAAAAATGTAAGAAATGAAAAACGTGCATGTTAAACAGCACAGAAAAATTATTTCTAATAAAATATAGGGTATCTATTTTAAACTTCGTTGATGAAACAACGCTCTATTGAACTGTGGATTTTAGCAAGCGCCCAGAGTAAGTTGGAGGTCGAATCACACCTAATTGTCATACATTTTTATTGTTAGTAGTATTGTATGCAGGCAACACGAACAAGGTTAAAACACTACTGTGAATATTCATTTGTAAGAGGAAGAAATACTAAATAACTTATGCTGTTTGGAAATTGTTAAGCGTTTTGCAAACATTGCTTGAAAAACAAAGAACATTATTAAAAACCCCAAGATGGACACTTATCTTTGAGTGTGTGTTTCCAAGACATACAACAAGAAAAACTATTTTCAGAAATATCTATTATAATAAAAAAAATTTTAATTAAATTTTATTTACCAGTTCAAGGACGGCCATTGGCACAATGAATATTGTTTCTAAAGGAAGCCTTCATTCTACAACTCTAATTAATTTTTCGCCCGAATAGTTAATAATCAGTAGAATATTAATTGTCTGATCTCTAACTTGAATCTACTTCTTTCAAATCCAGTGCCTTTCTGTTAACCTAACCAGTGAATCGTGTACTTGGTTGTTAGATGACTGTTGTGGGTCGCAGATATACATTTATATGTATGTATGTATGTATTTATACCATCAAAACAGGAGGGCCTCTACAAGGTAATCAACATCCCTTAGGGGTGAAACTAGTCGTAAGGCAGTGGTTTCCAACCTGTGGGGTGCGCCCCCTGGGGGTGCTCGAAGGGCTGCCAGGAGAGGGGTGGGGCCGCAAATGCTTGATGATGGGGATAATTTATCGGAAAACTATTAATTATGATGGAATTACAGAATTAAGTGAATTAATGATATATATATATATATATATATTATATAATATATATTATATTATATAATATTATATATATATATATATATATAATTATATATATTATAATATTATATTATATATATATAATATTGTGAATCATTGACATGTGCCGACTATGCCAGTAAATTACAGCGTTTAAGGAAGGCGGGGGGAGGCGCAGAGAATGTATCATTCAATGAAGGGGGGCGAGAATTAGAAAAGGTTGAAAACCACTATCGTGAGGTATTCTCTCTCTCTCTCTCTCTCTCTCTCTCTCTCTCTATCTCTCTCTCTCCCTCTCTCCTCCTCCTCCTCCTCCTCCTCCTCCTCCTCCTCCTCCTCCTTCTACTTTAAGTACTTCCGAAAAGTTCACCAAAGCTTCTAATTTTGGAATTCTTGACCTTTTTAAATATGATGATCAGCCAGGGATAGGCGCCGTGCGTGAGGAAGGTCCCCAAAATAGTTCGTATTAGAAGCCTTTTCAAGGGGAGTCTTGGTTGCTTGAGCAGCTGATATCTTAGTATCTCATTGAACTTGGTTTCAGCATTATATCCTAGTGCTATTTGATTACCTTAATTCCCTATTCCCTTAGTATTATGATAGTACTTTATTCTTTTGAATTAATACATCTGCTTATGATAGCGCTGGATCTTTAAATATTATGTTGTATTACCTTAATGTCTTATGATTTATCCTCTTGAAATCATCTACTGATCTTTAGAGCTTTGCCTTCTCGTTAACGTTATTCTACCCTACTAATATTTTTATAACTTAGCCCGCTGATATTTCAAGCTACGTCTTAGAAAATATTTCAGCATCGTGTAACCTACTAACAGTATCTTCAAATCATATCTTAGTTGCATACGTGTACGTCAATTTGTTATACACTGATATCTTAACCACTTTATATATACCATCTCGGTATCAAACCTACCAAACATATCGATATCTTAATATCTACAGTGACTCAATATCAGCAAATGGGGCTGTCGAGATGAAGTTAGTATGGGACATCAAGATATCAGATGGTGAGATACTAAGACTCATTATTGAAAATTCTATGATAATGAGATTTATTATAAGATATCAAAAGCCAATGAAATCTTGATATCTGTCCTGTTAACTTTTACAATAATGTGCTATTAATCCATTGGTAAATTCCCAACCAAAAACGTCACCACTTTAAACCAACATAGGGTTTAAAACGCGCTTTGTTTTTGGTATAATTTAGAATGGAAATTAAAATGAACAAAACGACTTTAGCAAAATTATGTCGAACTTCAAAAATTATCCAGTGATGAAAATTGTCCCATGGTTTCAGAAACTGTCAGAGACCTTTTCGTGAGGAAAGAGAAAACAAACTCAGTCATACATAAAAATCTCAGTGAATATTAACTTCTCTCTCTCTCTCTCTCTCTCTCTCTCTCTCTCTCTCTCTCTCTCTCAAGTATGTAAGGGAAAAAGCGTCAAAACTTTAAAAACAAGTATACGAGTATGAATTCATACTTAAGTTTGTATGCATGTTGTGTATCACGTATACTGGAATATGAGAAGAAGGCGTTTCTATTCCAAGCCAAAGTAATTCATCATTCTTCTCTCTGAGTGTCGCCGCCAAGGTCAATCGAGCTAACCTATTTTTATCAGTGCCAATAAGCTATCAAAATCTACCGTCTCCGTCTGAGTCTCATTGTTTCGACGTGTATTTCTAACGATACAAAACACAAAATGCAAAAAATAAACGAAACGTTTATGGAAACATCACCCACAGAATGGATCAGGTTAACACTTTAATACGGTCATTCATTAACGCTGTATTTATCTTCGAAGCAAACCTGACATGACGTCATGCTTACGTCATCGAGCCTCCTGGGACGCCGCCCACCCGTTGCCATGGTAACCATCAAAGGGTAAATACATCTCAACCTCACATCATGATACACAGACGACCAGAAGGATTAGAAGAATGGGACACTGTTTATAGATATAGTATATACCACGAAAAAAGAGTAAAAGTGGAGACAGGACTAAATGAGAACATGAATGGCAAGGAATGGAGAAGAAATAAATAAGGAATTTTTTTAAAAAGTAGACAAAATAAATGGAAGTAAGTGTTGGCATGAGGAAATGAGAAGTTTGGTGAAGGGAAAGAGGGAGATTATTTGATTTGCAATTCCGCTACAGAAGAAAACGTGTAAAGGATCACAGGAGGATGGAAAGAAAGACAAAAAAAAAAGAGAGGAATAGAAGGCAGGAAACAAAGATAGAAGAGATAAGGTGAGCAAGAACTTTAGGAAAATAGGAGAAAGTGAAAAGCTGATAGATTAAGTAGCTAGAGAGTTTTCCAAATGGAAGATATAATAAGAAAGTCTGAGCTGAATGACGCAGGAGTGGAAACGGATAGTATAAGCTTGACAATGCTCGTGGAATTCACTTCTGAATATACAATGATGGTTAAAATACACTGAACAGTTTTCCTTTCTTTTAATAAAAGAAAAGATATATATATATATATATATATATATATATATATATATATATATATTTATATATATCTACAGCTGAAACAAATATGAGAAATTGAACGAAAAACAATAAGTAATGAGAGAGAGAGAGAGCGGCTGAGCGACTGACCATTGTTTATATGGTAAGGCTGGATGAAGGAAGAGTTCTAAAAAAGTGAGTTGGAGGCATAATCTATCACAATGAGGTAAAGGTGAGAGAAGATACTATGATAAGTATGTGGAAATAATTTACTTTCGTTTGCCAAGTGAGGTGGATGGTAATGTTTTAAGAAAGCAACAGAACGCGAGAACTGATCGGGGAGAACATTGTGGGTTCAGATAAAGATGAAGGTGTTTGGATC
>NC_087201.1:76740285-76757785 GCF_015104395.2 Macrobrachium nipponense | reverse complement strand
TCGTAACTTTCTTTTCTTTCTTTAAGTCATCAGCTGAAAACCCTTTGGACAGAGTCCAAAGACTCCAAAACCAACCAAGGGGCCCCCGTAGGGAAATCCGCCTGCGGAGAGAGAGAGAGAGAGAGAGGGAAAAGTTAAAGGAAAAGGTGATAAATAGATAAACTTGAGGGAGCAGAAACAAAACCTATACGCCTGAAATTCAGCAGACGTCAGCAGAGAGCAGAAATGAATTTGCCTTTCTCTTGAATATTTGAAATTCAGAAGGTTCCACAACTGCGCTGCACAAACTATTCCTCATTTCGGTTGCTGCCAAAATAAAGCTCCCAGCAAACTGAGTAGAATTAAACCTAGAAAACGACACACGGATGGCAGCAGCTGCCTGCCCAGTGTTCCCAGCAAAAACAACAAGCTCAGGTAAAGAAAGAAAATTGCAGAAGCGTGACGTTGTAGTACATTTTATACAATAAACTTGATTAACTCAGTTTACGTTTATGCCACACGTCAACATTAAGAGCTGGAAAAATAAACTTGACCAATGACGTAACTCTGCCCAAGAGTTTGGGATGAGAGTCAGCACGGGAAGACTACTCTGGAGAACAGTACTCCAAACAAGGAAGAATAAGAGTTAAAATAGTTAGGTATAGTTACTCCATCACGAAACATTCTACAACAGAGGAAGCAATATTGCGTATACCTCTATAAATTCAGTTTCTTATCAAACCTATACATCTAAAATCTTAAGTCACTTGACAGTATAGTTAATGAAAGGAACAGTGTTTCAGAGAAAGATAACAACTCTTAACATTTTCTATTCCCGTCTTCAGCAAATTCCTTCTGTGGGTGAAACATCGATCATATAATACTATCAAGCAGGTGATGTAGTTAACTGACGTAGTTAAATGACTGGCAAATTACTAACCAGAGTCATGGCGTCTCTTTGCTTAGTGGTATTTGTGTGTTGTGAACTTTTTAGCAACATTGAGCTGTATCCTTTCCTAAAAGTCGGGTCCAGAGAGATAACAATGCAATGGTCAATGGCAAAAACAAACATACATATGCACGCACAAGCATGCACAATTACATAAAAACTTTCAAATACAAAAGTACACACGACCCACATACATGAGACTCATTCCAGCTTTTTTCACTTAGAAAAGGTTAAGATCCAATCAAGACAGAGGAAATGCAATGGGCGTTGAGAGTGTAGGCCACAGAAGCTAATTTATGAAGTGAATGGTTTGGCCCAAAAGTGGGTCTGAGGTAAGGGTGTGTTACGCCTCGTTTGCTGTTCAACATCAGTGAGGCGAGATTTCTAAGAAAGGAAAGATGATATAGATTAAAAGTCGTAGGATAAGACAATGAAAGGTGAATGGAGCGTTGGGAATAATGATGAGAAGCTTCAGAAACTGGCAAACAGAGTCTGACAGTGTTTCAAGAAGAGAAAGTTGAAAGCAATGTGCGCAAGAGTGAAGTTATAAGGCTAAATGGAAGCCAAGACGATGGAGCATAAGTTGATATCGATGGTGGAAGAATGGAAGAGGTTGGTTCGCATAAGCATTTGAGAGAAGATTTCAATAGCAGGATGCGTACTAAAGGTTAGACAGACTCTAATTGTCTGTAGAAGCCAAAGTTGGAATACATACAGGGATAGTTCAGCTACTTCTTTATGGCAGTAAAGTGTGAACACTGAATTTTAATAAAATGGAAAAAGTTAGAGGCTGCTACTGTGAACTGACATGAATGAATCTAGTTAAAAATGTTGAGATACGTGGAGGCGGCAAAAAGACTGGAAAAGGTGAACGATAGGTTGGCGAAGAAGCGCACTACAGACCCAGAAACGGGTGATTAGATCAGGAGTGAAGGAGGTAATGGAAAGGATGGTGGTGAATATTACATTTTGAAGCATGGGATCAACGTGCTGCTAATAAACACTGTTTGTATGTGCAAGTGATCACTGTGTTAGTTTTAAACTGGAACCACCCTTACACACACAGCCATATATATTATATATATATATATATATATATATATATATATATATATATATATATATATACATATATACATATATATATATATACATATATACATATATATATATATATATATATATATATATATATATATATATATACATATATATGTGTAATATATATATATATATATATATATATATATATATATATATACACACACGTATATGAATGCTTGTACGGCATATTTGTAAATAAACCTCTTGTGTGTTTGTTCACACAGATGGGTGTATTCGCAAGAAATAAAAGTAGAGCGAGCGTGATTGTGTGTGTGTGTGTGAGTGTGCGTGTGTTTGTGCGGCAGAGAGAAAGACAGAGACATAGACAGAAAGAATAAAAGAGTGAAAAAGAAAGAGCAGGAAGGTAATTTCCCGAGGCACCGACGAAGTCCATTTCCCCTCGGCTCTTCCTTCCCCTCTTTCCATATCCTGTTACTGCGTTCGTTCTCTCTCTCTCTCTCTCTCTCTCCCTCTCTCTCTCTCTCTCTCTCTCGCTTCCTTTCCAAGCCCCTCGTTGCATCTGTATTTATCTCTAGTGCCGGTGTCTCTCTCTCTCTCCCCTCTGTCTATGAAGATGTTAAACGTAGATAGATAAATATCCATGATATTAAATACATATGATAACAATACAAGTCCATAACATTCAGTTGTTAACACTGTACTGAATTCATCGAAAATTCACCTGCTATGTTTTGGTTTACACTGCGACACGTCGTCAAGTCTCTTCCCTGATAACCACCAAAATCTGACCACATGGAAGGGGTCCAATGGCGAATACTGTGGCCAAGTTGCATCAAATTCCGCTGGTCCGTTCCCGAGATATTTTGTTAAAACTCAGACATGCATAAATGAAAATGTTACCTCTTCCCAACTCTTTGGCTGCAGTAACGGCATCAGCACAATGGAGAAGTCTCCTAAATTCTCATTAAATTAGTATATAATAAATATATATATATTATAATATATATATATAAAATATATATATATATATATAATATGATATATAAAATAATTAATAATACTTATATATAATTATATAATTATATATATATAGATAAATATATATATTAATAATAATATAATATATAATATATTATATATATATATATATATATATATTTATAAGGTAACAATATATATGTGTAATATATATATCTACATATATATATATATATATTAATATATATAGATATATCATATATAAAAATTCATATAAATAAAAGGAATAATCGCTGGCTATGATATGATTCGAACTCAGAATAATTAAAATCAAGTCCTATGCTTTAGCCACTGCGCTACCGGGAAGCTTCGGATTTGGACTCAAGTCTTACGCGTGTATATCTGTAAAGATTTAACACGTGATAATGTGCTCTCCACGTGTAGAAATTTAATTAAACCATTAAGCAAAGGAAAAAAAGTTACATTTGCTCTCTCATGCAAATGTTACACACTCATCAATGTCCATAATTGTGTCATCGTTATTGATAAACCCACGGAAAAAGAAGGGACGAATAGATCTTCACATTTTTTAAGAGATATTTGTAGGGAATTTGATAAGCGGCAAGGATAACTGCATATTTAACTCTGGTCATTAGCTTGTACTTCAGTACGTAACAAAGACCCTTATAACAATATAAAGCGCTATGACACAAAGTTTTTTCTAAGCAGGAGCGTTACTTTGTTGCAGAATCGGATTATTTTTCGTGCTGAAGAGCGATCAATATTGGACGTCTTACTCATTTTTTTCCAGAAGGAGTCACCATGATTTTACTGTCATATTTTCTGATGAATGAATTGGCTTTATTATATAAATGATTCTAATTTTACCTCTTTCTTACCATTGTCTTTACGGAAGCCATGAATATCATCATTCATTCTGGTGTGGTTTCCACGAGAACGAAATGAACATGATTGACAGCACTAAAAGAGAAAATGCTGTGACTGACACCGATCAGAAAAGACATCAACATACGAGACAAACCTCGGTGATTAGAGCCTGCTAGACTCAACGAAAAACAAGTAAAATAAATGTGCCCAATTTTCTTCGGCGCAATCGAGTTTGCTGTACAGCGTATAATGTTGTATGAAACTCTCAACCGCGGCCCGTGAAACTCTCAGAAACAGCCCATGCATCTTCCAGCCACGACCAGGTTGTGGCTTGTGTTGTTGGCCCTTATCGCGTTGCCAGACACACGATCATGTCTAATTATAACCTTAAATGAAATAAAAGCTACTGAGGCTAAAGGGCTGCATTTTGGTGTGTTTGCGGAAGGACTGACAAATAGCCATCTCAATAGTTTTCTTTCACAGAAAACTAAAACGACACGAGGCCAGAAACCTCACTCCTAAAAATCTGCTGAGATGCCAGAAAGCTACACCATTCTAGACCCACCCATTCTGACAGAGGATGAACATCGTATGGAATATATATATATATATATATATATATATATATATATATATATATATATATATATATATATATATATATATATATATATATATATATATATATATATATATACACACACATATATATATGTATATATATATATATATATATATATATATATATATATATATATATATATATATATATATGATGAGCTTACTATGATGCTTATCACGTTTATGAAAGTTTATGTTGAGGGTCTAAATAGACTAAGTGTTTGAAGATCAGCAATGAAACGAGAATCGATTAGTTGAAAGATATAAATGCGACAAAATACATGGGCTTACATGTGAGTTGCCGTGGTACTGAAGGGAACAGAATAATCACGTAGCAGACCAAGGTGAATGATGAATGCCTGCATGAAGGGAAGCCTCAGAAAACAATAGACAGACGAATAATGGCAGCATAATATAGTCTACCTTACCAAGGGAGTTACGAAGTACTAGTCGGATAAGGAAAGTAACGAAAAACTCGGTAAAAAAAAGAGCACTGTGAATTCAGACAAGAAAAAAGATTTAATTATATTTTGAATGTCATAATATTTATGCTGCCAAGCTCGGAACTGTGGCATTTCCGCCATCCAGCGCTTAAGACAGTACAGCGAGGAAATTGGAAAGGTTGGACAACAATATGAAGAGATCCGGAAAATAAAGGAAATGAAGGATTACGGTCTAAAGGTGGGAAAAAACCCACATTTGCGCTAAGAAGTAATAGTTAGAGAAGTTGAAAAGCAACTCTGCAGAAATGACACTGGAATGGATGTCAAGTAAAAGGCTAAAGAGTGAGCGCAGCTAGTGCCGAAGGTAAGTACAAACACGCCATATTTATGCCTACGGTGGGCTACTTAAGGTGAACTGATGGCTCTATCTTATTACCGGGGACAGAGAAGTGACATTGGACCAGTGCTGTGATGAAACAGTTATCCGGGAAGCTTAAAGCAAAAGGGAAAAGGTGATAATTAACCCCCAAGGGTCAAACTTGGGAAAGCTGTGGAAATAAAACTTGTGTGTAGAAATGCGTATTCAAATGTGTGAGTGTTTGGGGCTGTGTTTAATGACGCTTGCAATCAATGAGATCAAGTCTTTGTCAGCGAGCCTCTCTTCCAACCTTTTAAAACTGTGCACATACACCTCTGTTAAAGGACAGACTTTACATCACTATATTCTTCTACAATGACACTGGCAAAACCGTGATAATGATAATAATAATAATAATAATAATAATAATAATAATAATAATAATAATAATACCAAAATGACTCAACCGAATTTTACCATGCCCTTTGGTGCGCTGCTTGCCAGTCTAAGCAACAGAGAGAAAGCTGTCATCAGAAAAAATAGAGAAGACTCTCTACGAGAGTAACAGTGCTGAAGCAGCAACCATTTTTAACAAAACTTGCCTACGAGAGGGTCTCCTTCGAAAATAATAAGAATAATAATAATAATAATAATAATAATAATAATAATAATAATAATAATAATGATGATGATGATGATGATGATGATGAAAGAAATCCACACTTATGTATATGTTCATATATTTACGGCCAAATCTGTGCAGAAAGCTTTCGGCAAACTGTTCGATTCCCTCTTTCAATTGGAAATAAAAAAGTTGAAATATGAAAATCGAACAGTTTCCCGATAGCTTTCTGTACAGACTTATCTTTAAATACATAACTGTAGATTTGTTTCTCCATTTCAAGAGTCACGGTACTATGAGTATTTAATGATAATAATAATAACAATAATAATATGTTCTGATAAAAAGAATATCAGCATCACTGGACCTGCTTTTATACAAGGTTCTTTAAAATCTCTCTATTCTCTTTCCTCCAAGGCTGATACGGCCCTGAAGAATAGAGAATAGACAGAAGAAATGAAAAGACCTTGCATAAAATCAGTTCCACTGATGCTGCCATTCTTTTTACCAGAACATGCTTAAAAGAGGGTCTGCTCCCTTCATATAATAATAATAATAATGAAAATAATAATAATAATAATGAAAATAATAATAAAAACTGTTCGAAAGTTCGGATCATGTCAAGATTAGCGAAGACACTGGTTTTTAAGACGATATTATACCACTTTGATTTATATATACATATATATGCATATATGTATATATATGTATATAGATATGTATATATACATATATATGAATCAGAGTTATAATGTTGTCTTGAAAAATAGTTTGTTTAGTTTGTATGGTGTTTTTGCGTTGCATGGAACCAGTGGTTATTCAGCAACGGATCCAACAGTTTTACGTGACTTCCGAACCACGTCGAGAGTGAACTTCTATCACCAGAAATACACCATCTCTAACCCCTCAGTGGAATGTCCGAGAATCGAACTCGCGCCCACCGAGGTGGCAGACCAAGACCATACCGATCGCGCCACTGAGGCGCTTTGAAAAATAGTGGGTTCGGTAATCTTGACAAAATAGTGGGTTCGGTAATCTTGACATGATCCGAAAGTTGTTCTACGGAGTTCAAAACCACGCCAAGTACAAAAGTACTGCCCTGATTCACCAAGATTGATTCACGCTGCCCTTACTCACCATTTCGAGTCACGAAAATCGATGTTGAGTCACTGCTGTTGATTCACGACATTCTTTCATCGTTACTCCGACCTGGTGCTTATGGGTCGTTATAGGTTCCTGATGTGTGGCAGTGCGAATTCATGCATGCGGAAAACTCATTCTGAAATAAACAAAATTATATACATGTAATATGTATCGTGTATATATATACATACAGTTTAGGTCATTATATTTATGCAGAATAGTTTGTCTATGTGCGTCAATACAAATTCACGCAGGAGGTTACGTACGCACACACCCACGCAACATAGATACACACACACACACACACACACACACACACACACATATATATATATATATATATATATATATATATATATATATATATATATATATATATATATATAGTCTCTCTCTCTCTCTCTCTCTCTCTCGCGCTCCCATCTCTACTCTCTCTCTCTCTCTCTAATTATATAAATAATAATATATATATAATATATATTATTATATATTAAATATATGATATATATAATATATATATATAATAAAATATAAATAGAATTATTACTTATCAATTATATTATACATCTTAACATATATTATATAAATATACACTATATATATAAGATATATATATATGTTGTATGTGTGTGTGTGTGTAATATATACATACACATACACATGTGTGTGCGTGTGCATTTAGGAGTGACATGCAATAAAACAACAAAAAATTAATTAAATGTTCCATAAACAGAATTACATGGCTCGTAAATAATGAATCCAAAGAATAACTATTCTCTCTCTCTCTCTCTCTCTCTCTCTCTCTCTCTCTCTCTCTCTCCTCTCGCTTCTGACGTTCAAACACGTTAATGCGCCCTGTTCTTTATTGTATGTAAACAAACAAGCAAACAAACGTACAATCGTATCTCCTTCATTCAAACGGCGAAGCAAACTTCTATACATCCATACACATCCAAGTTACGACAGAATTATTCCCACACAGCAAATTCAAAATTCTCCCAATATAAGAAGAAGAGAGAGAGAGAGAGAGAGTCAGCACTACGATGAGGGAAAAGGGGAAAAGAAATACCGGCCGAAAGAGGGGAAGGAGCCGCACGGGTCGATAGCCGGAAGTAAGAGGAAGTAGAAGCTCCGAGGGGAGCGTTGGGAGGGAAGCCAGCCAACGAGAGAGAGAGAGAGAGAGAGAGAGAGAGAGAGAGAGTAGTGTAGTGGTGCGAGAAGAGGAGGAGGATGAGGAGGAGGAGGGGGACAACTGAAGGAGAAGTGCTGGAGGAGTGAGGAAATGTTGAAGAGACAGAGAGACAGTCAGACACTCTCAATTCGTAGAAAAAAAACGAACAAAGGAATAGAAACAAGATCTAGAGATCATTCAGAAATGGAAAGAAAAAACGGATAATAGCCGCTATTATTCGAGAGCATGAAAAATGCGAGACAAAGAAAATGAAACAACAAGTAACATGAGCGATTTTTCAACCTGAAGACCAAGCCAGAGAAAACTTGTTCGAACACTGTCTTCGAGGCTTTACATTTTGATTGACAAATAAGACATAAATAAGCTTCCCTTTATTCAAGGGGAGATGATAATAATAAAAAATAATGAAATACAACGGAGACCAGTAAATGTAACCGAAAACACAACGATAATGAAGAATAGAATTATGGGGATAAAAATATGATAAATATACAAAAAGTTATACTCGCAGATATATATTTTTTGTAACCACATGAATCGCTTCATCGAAACGTATTATGTACCTCTTGATCCCAGCAGTGCCTTGGATACCTGATGGCGAGTCGACTGTAATTGGTTGCAACCTTCATAGAGAAGTGCAGGCATGTACTATGCTCTCGTTTGTACTGTCCTGTTTGAATGCGTATAAATTACTACCACTTTGTATCATCAGTCCTCTGAAGATGGCTTCGTTAGCAATAAAGCCGACACCGGTCAGGATCTACAACTGTGTTTAATCTCGTCTTTGAGGTGTTTGATATAGATAGATAGCTAGACAGGTTGCTAACCTACCGACTGGGTAATAGTATCTGTATTTGAGGTCTCTTTCAGGGTTAAAGAATGGTGTTAGTACTGTAGGCATTCATTTAGTTAAGGCTAACAAAGAATTTTCTGTAAACAGCAGAGCATAATTGCTCTATGGCTAGTCCCATTATTATTATTATTATTATTATTATTATTATTATTATTATTATTATTATTAAACGCTCTTGGCCCAACGCTACCAGTCCACCCAACCTTAAATGGGCACCAGCTAGTCTAGAGAATAGGATAAGATATATATATATATATATATATATATATATATATATATATATATATATATATATATATATACATATGTTTTGTGTGTACATTTATTATATATATATATATATATATAGAGAGAGAGAGAGAGAGTTTAGAGAGGAGAGAGAGAGAGAGAGAGAGAGAGAATGTATGCGTGTTTGTACGCAGGAACATTTAGCTATGTTGCGCCTTACGACTTAAAATATCCTGTTTTTGGACAAAAAACTAGTTTCATTCATTGCAATTGTCCTCTCAGAGTCCATTGTCCGTTGCTGTCTTTTCACTTTATTGTCGATGGTTTTTGTAACAGACAAAAAGTCTCTGTTGTGGCTATTCATTGTAAATGCATATGTCAAAAGATTACACAGTACTGACTCAGCAGTTGTATCCTCCCTAAGCTTTAAAAGAAAGAGCAAGTGTGCCACAATAATATACATCCTTCAAAACAGTTTATTTCTTCTTCGTTACTCCAAATTACTCCGTGTTTCTTGAGCGCCAATCAAGAATGAATTGCTGGTTCATTGAAAGCAAAATTCGCCCGTAACACAACAAAATGAAAGCCTTTTTCTCTGCTGTTGCTAAAATTTCATTCATTTTCATAACTCGAATGAATACTGAGCCTTAGCTCTGTCTACGCTACTCCGTGCTAGGACATTGAAAAGGAGAATACACACTTGTCTGTTCTTGTGAATTCTCCAAACAATTTTGTTTCAGTGAGCAATCTCTCACAGTACTTTAAGGGTCCTCCATTATCCCTATTATCTGCACCCCTCCACCCCAATTTTTATCATATATTATTCTTTATCCTTCCCCCTACACTCCTATTCACGGAGTCTCTTTCCATTCACCTTCGAGTTTGTCTCAAAGCCGAGCAGCTTCCCTTTTATTTCATTTTCCCCCTTCCATAATCAGGCCGCTCTTGAGCCACGACCGTCTTTGAGACTGTTCGGATGTTCTAAGAAATCCCAGGCCTCCACAACTCTCGTGGGTTATCTCATTCAGCGGCCCAAATCCGTTTGTGTGGAACAATAAGACAATGAGACGCTGCTGAGCTATATGAACCCTAGACACAAACAAAGAATCGCTTTTTAAAATAAAGATTTGTCCTTCTTTAATTTTTTTTTTCAAAAAGGCCACTGTTTGTGCAACCATTCGCTAAAAAAGCAGCAAGCGTGGTGGGGATTATCACAACCATTCTCATCTTTACGAAACCACGCGCTGCACATCGCTGACTTAAAATTCAAGAAGGTCAAACAGTCTATGTCAAGACCGGAAGACAAACAAGTTGTCCAATCCGAGGTCGGGAAAAGAAGACGAGAGACATTTGAGCTCCTCGCCTGAAGAAAAAAAAGAAAAACTCAAAAACTAATCATAAAGAAGCCGACCAGCAAGCCTTGAGGGTACAAATCGATTAAGTAAATCCACAACGAACATGAATCAAACGTCGAAATGCCTCGTGCAAAGTGAATTTGGCAAATGAGGATTTCAGAGAGAGAGAGAGAGAGAGAGAGAGAGAGAGAGAGAGAGAGAGAGAGAGAGCACGTAGTGGAAGAGCACCGAGAGAAACCAATTGTCAGATTATACCGACCGCGAAGAGCACCGAAGAAAGTAATCAAGCGTTTCAAAAATAAACCCGGCCCACTAAAAATAGAAAAGCTTTGGGAGCGCAATAGTGTAGTGGGAGGCAAAGGAGGAGGAGGAGGAGGAGGAGGAGTAGGAGGAGAGGGAGGAGTGGCGGGGAGGGAAGGGCAAAGGAGGAGATTGCAAAGGGGGAGGCAGGTATGGCATGGGAAGTTAGGAAGGGGAGTGAAGGGGAAGAGAAAGGGGGGAGAAGGAAGAATCAATACTCGGAAGTGCGAGAGGGAAATGAACCCCAGAGCCCCGAGGGGAAGGGAGGAAGTTGGGGCCCCACTCGTAGGTGAGGGGAACCATTCAGAGAGAGGGGCTTAGGGGTAGGGGTAGGGGAAAGAGGAGAAAGGACGTAAAAAGGGGAAATAAAGGGGAAGAATAAGAGAAGAGGGAGAGAGGATGAAAGCCTACAGTTAGAGCGACCAGCGATGGTTGTGTAGCCTCCTCCTCCTCCTCACTCTCATACACTCAGAAAAGGATTTTCATCTCTCTTTTTTTTTCTCTCTCTCTCTCTATCTCTTTCTCTTTCTGATTGATGATGAACAGCAGCCACCACCCACCCCCACCCCCTATGCCCCACTCTCTCTCTCTCTCTCTCTCTCTCTCTCTCTCTCTCTCTCTCGTATACACACACGTACTAATCGTAAAATACACTCACATTTACTCCAATGTAAAAAAAACTGTTTTTATTTTTCATAAAACAAAATTATTATGTAACACATATATGATATATATACTAATATAATATATAAGATATTATATTAATATATTATCTATGTATATATTATTATTCTATATTATATTATATATATATAATATATATATATATATATATCATATATAATAATTATCTAATAGATATATATATATATATAATAATATTAGATAAATAATATATATATATATATTTCATATGAAAAATAAAGTTATTGCGTATGTGTGTGTGCGTGTGTATACGTTTGCACATATAAGTACTCGTGTAATTCCAAAATGTGTCTCCAAAAAGTATGACGCCCATCCTATTTTCATTTACTTTATTACGTAGAATGCTCTTACTGGTCCGAACGTCTTTTGTATCAAGAACGCCCCACAGCAGCTGACTGATTAAATTGCAGACACTGCATTGCTCAAGTTATCACACCCATATGAGGCTCCCTTCTCAGTCCCTCGCCCAGGAAAGCAGGCATTACTATGCTGCAGTACAAGTCTTTCTAAATATAATGAGCCACGAATGCTTTAGTGCGTCAACCGCAGCTACAACTTTTACGGTCAAAAGCAGTATAATGCCTTAGTCTCGTGTGCTGCGTCATTCACCTCACGTTCTCTGTCATAAGCCTTTCTTTCACACACTTCTATTATCGATCATCTACCGGGCTTTTATTCATTCTTCTTGATCCAAGTTTGTATGGCATCATCCCATGAGTAGTTAGAAGGCAAAAAAACCCGTGCCCAGCAGTGATGGCTCTGATCTGAAGAACAGATCTCGCTAAAGATAACGGAAGGAATCTAATCCTGTAAACGCTGTTAGCGCTAAAAACGAAATGCAAATTCATCTTATACCCATCAGTAATGAATACCTTCTTAACTGCTTTGTTTCAGACTTCTTTAAGGTTGATTTATGTTAATAAACTAATCAACTTTTGCATTCATTTCTTGTTGGTCATCTTGCAAGTATCTGTCAGGTATCAGGGATCAAGCAGCTCATTTGGAACTAGTGAGTTCATCTATAAATTTGTTTTAAGGAGCTCGCTACATGTTAAATAGCAACCTTTATCAAAATATTCCTTTCTTTCAAATATCAGAGTTGGACTATTGACAGTTCTAGGTGTCATGTATCTGAGCTCAGTTTCAACTAATTCTGGGCAA
This sequence comes from Macrobrachium nipponense, assembly GCF_015104395.2. Taxonomy (NCBI): domain Eukaryota; kingdom Metazoa; phylum Arthropoda; class Malacostraca; order Decapoda; family Palaemonidae; genus Macrobrachium; species Macrobrachium nipponense. The sequence goes on along the minus strand of NC_087201.1, from coordinate 76,744,945 downwards.
TTAGTGGGGCTGTCCTAGATTTTGAAGATTCTCTCCCTTGAAAAACACTACCTTAGGACGATACAGAAACGACATATTGTAGGGTATTGTATCAGATCCACAATAACCATGGCATGGAGCTGTAAACCTACGACAGGATTTGCCAATTTGATTTTCCTAAGACACTATCCCACATACCCTGAGCAAATGTCTTTCGTCTAGTTAGCACCAGTAGGATACCCAAAACACAGGGCTACAAGCATGGCCGTATCTTTCACAGGCTGTTCATCTCTCAAATAATAATTATGAATTCACAGTTTCATCTCGGTTCCTACATAGGTGGTCGCCTGTTTCAGTAGCAGAACATTTTCCTTGATGAGTCAAAACTAAGTTAAAGAAATTTTTCAGGTCTCTTGACCGAAATGTTTACTTTACTCATACTACATCATGGGTGTCCCTGTACCCCTAAACTATCAAAGTTCCCACAAGATCCCCAATGTGGCGGGAATTCTCCCTGCCCAAAATGTCCATTTGGAAGTGCTCATACATACATACATACATACATACATACATACATACATACATACATACATACATACATACATACATACGTAGATCCCTGAATCAGATCAAAATTTCGAGCTCCTCTATACAAGTGCAATAAAACCAGAACTAAATCTCTACGACCTTATCACCTCCTATCAGCTGTGTAGCTGACTAATTAGATATTTCCTTTAAATTCATAGCATAGTTACTATGCGCTGTCCGGACGCCCCTCCTCTTTTGTAAAGACACCATTCTCGCTTGATTTCCACTTTGCATCCAGATAATGCCTAACATCCTCGATTAATCGGTCTAAGCCCTGGTTTCTCCCTTTAATAGCTTACGGAAATAACGGAAAGTCTCCTTGCTGTAAAACATATGGAAATACATAATGGTCAAGAAGGAAAAAAGAAAAGTTAAACGAGAATGGGGTATTCATTTGCTAAATGAATGCTGGAAACTAAGATTTCAGGGGGAATGTAGATGGTAGTTGACCTGCTGATCCTGCGCGACGAAAAGAAGTTATGAATCCGATTAGAAACAAGATTCCTTTCTGGGATTTTCCGAAAAGCCAGAGTGGAACGGGAATGTTCTTAAATAACAGCTATATGTGCAGAAATAAAATGTGAATATCTTTTATCATGAATCGTACCAGTACCATCAGCCTGCCTGATAGAAACTGGGGAAAGACACTGATGCTAGTTTTCATCAGTCTATAATTTCAGACACCGTGTCACTCGCCTCCAAAGAGCCATTGGGTAAACATGCAAACACCTCCAGATACATTCGTCATCCGCAAATGGGAACAACCCAACCTAATTGGAAAAACCACTTCCAAGACTGACAACCACAAATACAGGACTAGGGGCAATATGGGCAACAGGATGAGAGAGAGAGAGAGAGAGAGAGAGGAGCATGGGTCTACACATACATTTCACTCACTGCTCTGGCATTTCATCTCATTAGAAGTCGTGCTTGGGAATATATAACAAATATTTCCTTCCACATCGCGATAAACAAAATACGCACTCGGTAAAAACTTCGCGGAACGCATCGTCTTTCATAAAGAATAAAATGGATTTAACTGAGCAGATTGAAGCAATCCAATCGTCATTAATTTGATGATCGAGGTAAGAAAAGCTTACGTACTATAAATTACTGACCCAAAAATAATTGACGCTAAAACACTTGATTGAATATATATATATATATATATAATATATATATATATATATATATAAATGTGTGTGTGTGTGGGTGTGACACGTGCATGTGTATACGTGTGTCCCGGCGTATTCGTGAACACAACGTAATTTTTATATATTGACTTATTTTTCTCCACAATTCCATTCCGATATAAATTTCAAGAAAATGTCTTATAACCTCATAAAACCAAGAGCTCCAAACATGTTTACAGAGAGCTATGAGCGCCATCCAAACCCGCCAAAAACACCATAGATGGTTCCTCGCTGGTCAAAACTTTGAGACGGTATGTGACCTGGATGTAAGGTATATGGACCGGATATAAGGTATTTCGAAAGGGAAGTGAATAGAGCAGTGGAGGCGTTCAGTGCAAATGTCCCGTAAAAAGAGAGGAACTGGCTCGTTTATTTAATGCAGTCAATGAGATGGAAAGACCGGAGCGCAAACTGTTTAACTGGTAGCAGACGCGGTCCTGAAGACGCACAGATAGTAGATGAATAGATGAGTATATAGTATATGCTTTGCTACCTTATAAGAGTTTTTGGAGCATATGTAAATCTGGAAAAATTAATCACTATTAAAGGAATATGGCAATGATTACGAAAGTCTAAGACGATATACAATAAACGATAGCTAGACATATCAAAAGCCCGGTAAGTAACGTTCGTTGAAAATAAAAGAAAAAAAAAAACGATTTTCATTGCGATAGAAATGTGCAGTTGAAGAGAAAGGGAAAATATAAGGTGAGAGACAATTGCATATATATATATATATATATATATATATATATATATATATATATATATATATATATATATATATATATGTATATATATATATATATATATATATAGTATAACTATTGCCCTCAAGCATCACTGTTAAAGGCTTGAAACAACAATGTCAACATAAACAATAGCTCCCAGGCCCACCTACCAAACATTTTTAACGCCAAGAAAGGTTGCATCACTATGAAGGCGGTATCACATTCATTTAACAGACAGTATTTGGCTTAGCATGTTCAGCTACTGTGGTATTTATGGAAGTATTATTTGGCTTAAGTTTCGAAAAATACATTGTGCAAAATATGATTTTTCCCGCCACGGTCAGTGTCATGTAAACAAACCGACGAAAGAAAACGGTGAACAAAAGTAATTACCTTCTATTCTCAAGCTTTTGACAATATTTAGAGAGAATTTTTAAGTATGGGATACCAAATGAATGTGGTTTCGAATTATCTGGGGAAACATTGTTCTCAAAAAGGCTAAACAATAAAGATATCTGCCGAATCTAAAGAGCCTAGCATCTGATTGTCAAGATTCTTTTCCACTGCCGTTGTCATTCCTAAAAACCTATGTTTACCTATGTTACCAAATTCATTTTCTCGCCATCACCGATCTATGAGCATATCGTTAGACGAAAACATAAATAAATTAAACCAAGATTGGTTACACATTAAATTAATACAACCATTTTAACTCTGAACCGAGTAGCAGAGTTGTTTTTAACGATTTGTTTACGGCATGCTGAAATACTCACCAAAAGTGACGTTTTGGAATATCGTGGAGAAACTACGTTTGGTAGCGTGCATTTTTGTTCCACAACGCTAACGCTGCTTTTACACGTCTAAAATTAAAAAGCCTGATATCATAGACAGTATCTTACAGGCCTACCGACTGCAAGTGCCCCAATAATATTTGTAAATATATTAAATGTTACCGGACACTGCACCTAATGGTAACAAGACACGAACGAACTAACACAAAGTTATAGGTATGCTTGACTTACTTGGGAAATGCTATTTAATTTTCTCTTGAGGAATTCCGGCGCCCATTGCTGCAATAATATAAGATGCACAACGTGCCACTATGAAGTTAATAAACAAAATATGTCTGGTGCACAGCGTAATCAACTTCTGCGCTTCTCGAGCGTAGTTTGGTCTACCACCACCAGGGCTGCTCTGCTTAAAAACCTGGGTGACCGCGGAAATTGAGTAAGTGCAGCAAGTGCTTATAAGTGTGTTCTGCGAGTTTTGTCGTTCATTATAGTCATAATGGTACGCTGTGCAGACTATTCGTTCAGAAATGGGCACAGGAATTCTTCAAGAAAACAAGAAGTAACATTTCACAGGTAAACAGCGCATACTAAACTTTATTTGCCTATAATTTTTGTACTAGTCGCAATCTCTCCGTAGTTGTAGATACACGTTGTCTCTGTTAACATGCCTTACCATTTCACCGTATCATTGCGGCACATAAATGCAGTAGCGATTCCAGTTTTGAACTGAAAACATCAATAACCTTATATACGTCATACAACATAAAGCAAAAAAGATCTTGTTCAATTTGAATATGATTAGTAGAAGTAAGTCTGTAGGTTACTGGGTGTGTCAACAATGCTTGTCTTTTCCACCTGTTACGATAATGCATAAGGACACATGTATTTTGTCAGTCATTAAGAATTCTTTGTAGAAGGTAAGCCCGTAGACGTAGTCTATAATATCAGTTTTTCAGTTTTAGACATGTGAAAGCAGTGTTAGAGTTTTTTTTTTTTTTTTTTTTAACAAAATGCGTTGTATCCTTGGTGGTTTCTCGACACAATTCCAAAACGTCACACTTGTTGGAATATTTTAGGATAACGTCAACAAACCATAGAAAACAACTTCTGTTGCTCGATTCAAAGTAAAAATAGTTTATTTTTTTAATGTGTATCAAATCCAGGTTCAATTTATGTTTCCATCAAACGGTAGCTATGTTTCATAGATTGGCAATGGCAATAAAATGAAGTTTGGTAGCCTAAGTTACATCGATGCCCTCAACTTATTCACTTGGTAAGAAATGTCATTTAAACTTATTTTAAGTACAAATTAATTTCTAATATATGAAAATAATTTATCTTCGGTAAAAATTATCGAATCATCACGCTAAGGAAAAGT
>NC_087201.1:76733101-76739785 GCF_015104395.2 Macrobrachium nipponense | reverse complement strand
ACGCTAAGGAAAAGTAGCCTTTAAGAATAATAACCTCAGGGAAAAGAATCCTGGCCAAGGAAACGCTAGACCTATCTATGCCTAGTGATTCTGTAGGTATATTGTTTTCCCCTATATAGAACGATCTTATTCCATGTAAGTCAAATTGTTTTATGTTGGTGGTTATTATTTAACAGTTCCCACTGCGTATCGTTCCAAAACCTTAGAATAGAAGGACTACTTTACTAAACTTTTCTGTCGTCTGTTTGCTTACAAGATTTTGAGCATGGTGGGAAAGAATACTATTTTGCTATGAGCATTTTTTTTCCGTTAAAGGAAATGGTATATTTATTTGTATGTATACAGATTATTGACTGCTTAATAAAGGAAATAAAATGGTCTAATCAAATAATTTTTGGCTATTCAATACTTTATATATATATTTATATATAGAATATATATATATATAGTATATATATACTATATCTATATATATATATATATCATATATATATAGGATTTCCTACATATCTATATATATATATAGTATATATAGTATATAGATATATAGATATGTGTGGTGTGTGTGTGTGTGTGTGTGTGTTTAAGTATTGGAAAACAAAATATTATTTAATCAGAAATAATATCTATATATATATATATATATCTATATATATATATATATATATTATATATATATAGTATGTGTGTGTGTGTGTAAAGGTATTGGAAAGCCAAATATTATTTGATCAGATAACAGAAATATATATATATATATATATATATATATATATATATATATGTGTGTGTGTGTGTGTGTGTGTGTGTGTGTGTATGTATGTATGTATGTATCAGAATGCAAAATTCTTACTTCAGCTATAATAGACCTCACCAAATATTTCAAAATATATTGTACAGTAATGATTGCTTTACCTGATAAAATAGAATAGTCTTATAACAATGAAACTAAGAGGGGGGGGTAAGAAATATGCTGCCTTCAGTGTGTCATCACTACAGTATAGGACTTATGCTGTGCCCGGGGTTTCAATGAGACCGCTTGAGGTCACACGCTCGCCAGGAGATTGCCACTCTATACTGACGAGGGTTTGAAGCCTACCTAGTTGCAGCTGGGAGCAGTATATTTATTATTATTATTCCTTATTGCAAAACACTACATATGTTGTAACGACCATATTTATTTAAATTTAGTTTGCACAAAATAGAGGTTAATAATCTATAAAACAATAAACTCATTTTAGCACTACATTATAAAATATTTTGTCCATAAAAGGAAAACATTCTCATTCATAATGTCTATTCAAGACCCTCAAACACCACACCAAAATAAAAGAACTCTTATTTTATTTATCTATTTGTTTACTTTATTTTTTAAGCTCACAGTAATTTAGTCATCATAAATCTTTAACACTTCAAATATATACTGACACAGCCTTCAACTGCCATTGCTGACTAACAGCGATTCAGTCCTCCTTAAAACTATGATTAGCTAGAAGTCTCTTAATGTATCCGCAAACTATGAGATTTATTTACCGTAATTTCCAAAACTCAACTGAAATCCTTGCATGGCGTATATTCCTCACACTTATTGGAACTGCGTTGATTACCATTTTGAATTGTGTGAAAATGGTATTAGACCAAGCAAGGATGAAATCCATCGTCATGGCTACAGTTTTGGCAACACGTAGGCGATAAGGATAAAATATAATTTGCGCTTTGCTATTTTGCCCCTAAAAAATTATACAACATATAGTAAAAAAAAACCTAGACATTGGTAATCTACTACATACCTTAATTTTGTTTGAAATCTACCTTTCTGTCCAAAATTCTCCCTCTTCCAATTCAATGTGACTTTCGAAGCTAAACATTAGTAAATAGGGAAGACCGAAATGTTGTAACTAGAACAAAAGGGAGCAGACCAATTGTAGCCGTGTAATACTCGGAAATTATGTGACGTTTATGGGCTAGAGCGCAAGACAGGTGTTCATTTTCCATAAGAAAAATATACTACAATCCTTTTTGTTAATTGGAGCAAGCAGTGGGCTAATTATTATCATTATCATTATTTTTATTATTATGATTATTTTCTTCTTTTTTTTTTTTGTTTTTTTTTTTTTTTGGTCTATCACAGTCCTCCAATTCGACTGGGTGGTATTTTTGTTACTATGTGCGCCGTTTCCCTAGGATCACACTCTTCTTCGTGAGTTCTGGAGCTACTTCAGCCTCTAGTTTTTCTAGATTCCTTTTCAGGGATCTTGGGATCGTGCCTAGTGTTCCTATGATTATGGGCACAATTTCCACTGGCATATCCCATATCCTTCTTATTTCTATTTTCAGGTCTTGATACAATAATCCATTTTTTCCCTCTCTTTCTCTTCAACTCTGGTGTCCCATGGTATTGCGGCATCCATGAGCGATACTTGATAATTGTTATTATTATTATTATTATTATTATTATTATTATTATTATTATTATTATTATTATTATCATTATTATTATTTAGTTATGTAGTAATGCGACTGCATTTTTATATATTCACCCTCATTTCTTATTTTTTTATCCTATTTTTATTTTACTTTAATAATGTTAACAATGTCGACGAATCGCCATAAACAATACACATTACATCTCCGATTGCCTCAACAAGTGTTTAATCTTTCAGAACAAGACATACAAACTCGTTTCACTAACCAAGCATCAGTAACGTCTGTTTTATCTTGGTGAATTCGATGATAAAAATGTTACAGTGATTTTCCAGTTTTGTTGCTTTGTGTTGGTAATGATTCAAAAACTGCGTCGCCAGTAATGTAACCTTGATTTTTTAGAATTTTTTTTTTTTTTTTGTCGGGATACTAATTATCTAATGTAATTGTCTTATAATCCATAACTGTATAACTTTATTAGCTGTCTGTTCGCGACTAGATAATTTCAAATTTCTTCGTTTTCCATCTGTCAACAGTTATTGCATATCTTATATTCTGTTTTACATTTGTGCGCATAATTCTCACGAAAGTGAGCGCCTTCCTCTCTCTCTCTCTCTCTCTCTCTCTCTCTCTCTCTCTCTCTCTCTCTCTCTCTCACCTGATTTGCAGACATTTCCGTGTCTCTACGTTTTCACAATAAAGAATCTGATGATGTTTATTTTTCCCGCTTTGGACTTACTGTATATTTGGGTTCGTTTTACCTGTCCTCTCAACATTCTCCCTGTCCCCTCATGGTACACATCCTCCTTAGAAACTTCATTTCCCGTCTCAGCTTCCTATATTGACGTCTTTCTTTTGTCCAGCATCGTTTCTCTCTCTCTCTCTCTCCTCTCTCTCCGCTCTCTCTCTCTCTCTCTCTGTGTGTGTGTGTGTGTCTGTGTGACCGGTGGGCTATGATAGCAAGCTCATTTATAAACGTGAGCAACCAGAGTTCGATACTCGAAATGGACGAAGAGGAACGATATAAGATTGTTCCCTGAAATCCCCTTGATTCAATAAATAACATTAATGAATGACATTTTTTTTTGTCGCGTAAGAATAAATGTAGCCTTATATGCTTTGAGTTATCTTTATCTGGTTTGTGTGTGTGTGTGTCCATGTCATCTGTTATTTTTCTCTGTTTCTCTCTTCTCCTCTCATCATTTTCCTCGCATGGCCCGACTTTTCTGTGACATGTTGAGCAATATAACTCGTGAGGTAATAGGTTACAATAAATAAGAGGTAACGGAAAAGGAAAAACTAGTTAAGCGTTATGAGAACGAATGTAGCACAACTGTGAGGATTGTTCCAATTTTTCTTATTTTTTTTCTTTTCTTTTTTGACCGATTAAGCTTTACTTCCCTCCAAACAAACAGTTGTCTACTCAGCACTTTAACATTGATCAGATGAAATATTTTGTAATTTAGTTATCGTAAGCTATAAAAAGACAAAAACAAACAGACGATGGACAAGCGAGAGATGGCGAGAGAGAGAGCAGGTCACCTTGTCAGGATGAAACACATCTATTTCATTACGATTTATCTTTGAGCACTTGGTTAACAAGCCTCCCTTGTCGGTGCAGTGACATCTATTATAAAAAGAAGAATTAATTGTTTACCTTCCGGTTGAATTAACGTATCATAAAATGTCATATTGTTAATTGAATCTTGGATATGAAAGATAGGAGCCCTGTTTCAACTCTGATTCTGACATCTTTTATTTGCACGATTAACATTATTATTTTCATGACGATTTCTCATACCCATTTAAAGCCCATCGTTGGGATCGTAGCTTCCTGGGATTGTCACAGTTTTGTTTGATTTTCTTGAAGATATGCCGTACTTTTCCACAACCTCAGTAATTGTACAAAGTCACACGGACCTGTACCAGTCATAAGTTCGGTTCAATCAACTATAAAGCTGTGGACTGGCCCAAAAATGATTTTTATCTTATTAACTGATAAAACTTTACCTCCCTCCAGATAAACAGTTGGTTATCCATCACTTCAACAACGACTTTGGTCTAAATCAATGGTACTTCCACATGGGGGCGTCAGCAATTTCCAGGGGGGTTGCCAGCCACCCTGGGGGAAAATTTAAAATTCTCTCTATCGGATTATATCGGATATCTTAACAAGAGTGGCGCTGAATGACCAAAATAGGTCCCAGTGCTTGACCTTGTGCCCTAAATTTCATAAACCGCCCATCCGTCCGTCTTAACAAGAGTGGGAGGAATTGATACTGAGAAGTATATGAAAAAATTGCAGAAATATAGCCTTATAACGTTAGTTTCCTATAGTCCACTACTCTAGCGGGACTCGTTCGGATCCATGTATCTTTGTGAAGTTGTATTTTGCACGCTCGTTGCTCTCAAGACCAAACACAGGAACAGGCTAAATGTTGTGGGACTTGCGCTATGCAATCTCTGGCATTTCAAGATCTAGTAGCTGAGAAGCAGTGTCAAGAATGAAATCCTCTTTTTTTATTATTTTCCTTTAAATCTAGGAGGGAATTTTAATTATAGATACAAGGGATGCGTGGAGGGAAGTACCACCTCTTAGAGGGGCGTGATAATAAAAAGGTTGAGAATCACTTGTCTAAAAGGTCAGAGAAAATAGCTTTCGTGATTTCAGCTTTGTAACTATGAGAGACAAACGGGGTCACCTTGTCAGGACGATGTTACACTGTTTCAGTGTGACTCAGCTTGGATGATAAGTTTCCCCTTGTCATCTGTTTAAAAGAAATAGTCATTTACATGACTTGTCTACCTTCGGACTAAATAATATTAGGACAAGTTACAAAATGTCCCAATGTTAATTGAGTCTCAATATATATGTATAATAATGTCCACCCTACTGGTTCATAATCCTAACGACTATTAACTATTGATACCAGCATATGTGGGTTAACAAAAACATGTGTTTTATAGCTATATCTAGGCAAAGGATTAACTGTGTACGTGTTCCTGATGCATCTGCTGGATAGAGAGGACATGCGTTGTGAATGTGTTCCCAGGCATCATCAGGCCTCGTTGGAACTTTAGCATTTCAAACTGGGTGTAAATACTCTTTTATTGAGCCGATTCACGTGAGTCCCTTATTTCGTGCTTTCACGTTTTATTTCTTCCGTTTGTTATGGTTATTTTTTTTTATTTGCCTGCTAACTCATTTTTTCCCCATAGTTTAGTTGCTTTCCCGGAGCTTGACTAATAATAATAATAATAGAGAGGGAGAGCCGTGTTTGACTTAGTATTACTCAGCGAATACAGAATGTTTATAAAATTAATGTCCCTGTCAGCTGTATATAAACATAACGAAATAAAAATATTGAACTTCACAAGTCCAGTGTTACCGATTGAACGGGAAGCAATCTTCCTTTCAGCTTTGAATATCACTGGAGATCATTATAGAGAATAGTTAGTTGTAACTGCTGTCAAAAAATTGTTAAGAAAACCTTCAACGTTAATGTATGATCTTTTAACTTCCTCTATACATTTCCATGATATAATAACTTTTTCTTAGCATACACAAGGATCATCTGTAAGGCCGTTCTGAGCAATGTTATCATCCTGACAAAACAGGAGAAACTATCCTAAAATGCTGTGAGAGAGCTTCACTTGAAGTTTGTGAAAATCCGTCCCTATATTTTATTGCTGTGACGCAAATCCGAGATATATGTCTGATGTCTCTGCCTACAATCTTTATTTATATTCTTGTTATTTCTTTTGTGATTGTGTCACATTTTCCAGCAACTATTTATGGAAATTTATAAAAACGCAATTCTTCAAAAAAAAAAAATGAAATAAAGGCTTGTATATATACTCCTGGAGGCCATTCCAGAAACTGACTTAGTCGAGGATATCTGAGAGGAACGTGGAGTGGTCTTCAGGAGGGCAGTTTTAGTTTTCTGCAAAAGAAAACCATTGGGAAGGCCTTGTCTATCCGCCAGCATCTTTTTTCCGCCCTCGAATCTTAAAACTACTGAAGCCTAGAGGGCTGTACATTGGTACGTTGATCATCCACCCTCTAATCATTAATCGTACCAAATTGCAGCCCTCTAGCCTCAATATTTTTTTTTTTTTTTTTATTTGAGGTTAAAGTTAATCATGATTGCACCGCAATAACACAGGCCATACGGCCGGCTGAGAGTTACAGGGGCAATGGCAACATTATACACTGTGCAGAAAACTCGAATGCGCCTAAGAAACTTGGGTGCACTTTTTACT
>NC_087201.1:76713101-76728101 GCF_015104395.2 Macrobrachium nipponense | reverse complement strand
CCTTTTTCTCAGAAAATCGAATAATATTCCATCCAGATTTCTATTTATCTGTCATTTGAGGTTTTGGATATCCAGATTTCTCTATCGAGAATAGAATTCTCCTTTTGGATACCCGGATAATGAAACAGGATATCCTTGGTTTTATTACTTCATTAACTTTCTGCAATATCTTTCTTCTCGTCTCATTCATATATGTGTCGGATTTTTTCAGGGCTTAGAGATCTGTTCTTTTGGAAGTTAGGTTAATGAATATGAAATTCCTGGTCCAGAATTTCTATTTTTTTTTAAATTAGGTTTTTAGATGCAATTAAAGTAAAAAGAATGAAAGAGAAAAATTGAGTTTTCTTTTGAAAGTCTATTTTCGTTGACAGTAAATTCTACTTTTTTATCTAACCATTTTTACAAACTATGTTATCAAGAATAATTTGTTTTTTTGACGAAGAGCTTATTCTTAATCTGCATGCTTATAATAATAATGAATTTTAAGACTACTTTAATTTTTATTTATGAGAAAATTTACTCACTGTTATCCCTTTTCCCAGCTGAGGTATTGGCCTCAATATTCAGGCACTGTTTTCAAGTTTGAAAGAATGGCCAAAATAAACGAAAGAGATGGTCATTCATTAATCAAGTTAAAATTAGAAACTCTGGATTTTTTTTTCAAGTGATCCACCGAAAATTTCCATGGGAATTTTGCAAACAGTTTTTTTTATTTTTCAAATTAAAAGTTATTATTATTATTATTATTATTATTATTATTATTATTATTATTATTATTATTATTATTATTATTATTATTATTATTATTATTATTATTATAATGAACATACTATTAAATGGAAATTAAAATGTGGCAAAGAGGACCAAGGAGTGAATAGAAATTAAAATATATATAAAATAACGATAAAATTACTGAAGAAAGCCATGCTATTAAGGCTATGGCACAGCCCAGGATTTGAGAAAAACAGGTTTAAAAGGTCACCATGAGAGATAAGTTAAATGAGCGATAATACCGAGAATATTAGTAATCTTCAAAGAGTGGTAATCCCCGGTGACGAGATACATAACACAAATGATGTCGGATGCTGAGTTCAAAGAATAAATAAAAACCCAAGAATTATTTAAAAACAAGTATTCAAGCTATTTGTTAAAACATGTGCGTTTTTCAAAAAAAATGAAGAATTCGGTTGAATGGAAACAGGAAACAAGACTAAAAAAGAACAATTTGTCTTTGAATATCTTAATCGCTTTAATAATTTGGTCATTTATGAAGAACTACTCGGTAAAACAAAAGATAAGTCACTTAATTACATTACACTGAAACAGTCATGGAAATATGATAACCCACAATAACAACTACGTCGTGAGTATTGAAAGAATATTATCTTAAAACGCTATTAATCATTCCTATGACCCTTCTATGAAAATGAGATTTCATGTTTGCGTCGTTAAAGCGGTTCTAATATTAATACTTATATTTGAAAGCGTCTGATTTCGATTTGCTAATAGTTGTGAAATACATCTTATAATGAGTGAACAAAAGAAAGACCAATTTTGGTCTGAATTTCGTATACTTTTATTTCCGTTTTCCGCTCAGAATCCATTTTTATTGAAAGTGAAAGATGAGGCTCTTTTCAGCCACCGTCCTTTAAGCAAACGATGAAAAACGCGCGATTTTGTTTTCATCGTAGAAAGAACTAGGAAATGTGAGGCAGAAATTTAGATGAACAAGAGATCAATAAAATGATTAACGAAAGAATGGGTAAAGATTAATGAGGATAAAGGAATAAGGAACGCTAAAAGAAATAGCTAGAGAAAATAAAAGAGCAAGAGGACCTAAAAAAATACAAACTACGACAAAAGCAGCAGCATACTAGAATTAACGTACACGGAATTTTTATTGATAAATATAACTGCAAAACACGACGATGACCGTTTTCCGCTTTGCAAAAAGTCCTTCGAAACGAATCTATTTTCCCGAAATGTCTTCAAGAAACAAATAACAAGCAAAAAAGTTATTCATCAGGTGATATGAGACTCCATTTGGGTTGTGTGGGTTTTCATTTGTTGATGTTGTTATTGTTGATGAAAATAGTTCTGACGCCATTCTAGAGCCATTAAGTATTAAAGGCCGCATTGCTTGCGTCATTCTGTTTCAGGACAGGAGCTGGCGACCTGACCTGGCTTTTTTCATTCTTCCTTCCTTTCTGGTCTTGCGTATTCAGTGATCACAAAGGAGTCGTTTTGCCTATTGTAGTAGTACACTCATTTAGAACTAACGGATGAAAATTCGTCAAACATGTTGCGTGTACACTGATATATATATATATATATATATATATATATATATATATATATATATATATATATATATATATATATATATATATACATATATATAATATATATATATATATATATATATATATATATATATATATATATATATATATATATATATATATATATTATATAATATATAATATATATATATATATATATATATGCATATATATATATATATATATATATATATATATATATATATATGTGTGTGTGTGTGTGCACATATATATATATATATATATATATATATATATATATATATATATATATATATACGTATATATACATATATATTAGAGAGAGAGAGAGAGATAGAGAGCGTGAAAGTGAGCTCAGTCTATTGAATACGCAAAAAATCTAAGACCACGAGAGGCGGATGAGCGGCTTTTCTTCTTAAGTTATTGCGCCATATGAGGAACTGCTTATATATGTAGGAATTCTAATGTTGATGAAACGATGTGATGATATTGATGATAACAACTGCGAAAACTTAAAATTATTTATATGCTTAATTTCTCTCTCTCTCTCTCTCTCGCCTCTCTCTTCTACTCTCTCTCTCTCTCTGTGCATTGTTAAGGTAATCATATAATTCACTTAAAGAAGCTTACCTTAAAGCTAAAGTGTCATTTTGAATCCGCTATCTTGAACCCTTAGATACCAAAACTTTCTTCAGAAACAAAGAAAACAAGTAAAAAACGTGCCGAAGTTTCTTCGGCGCAATCGATTTTCCTGTACAACATATAATGCTGTGTAAAACCATTAGCTTTGACCGGTGGCTCTTCAGCCGCTCGCCAGATCCGATAGAGCGAGGGTGCGTCCTATTCCTCCGGGAAACGCTGCCAGTTGCACGATCCATGGATAACTTTAATTTTTAGATAAGAATAAAAATCATTGAGGTTAGAGGATTGCAGTTTGGTATATTTGAAGATTGGAGGGTGGATGATCAAATTAACAATTTGCGGTCCTCTATCCTCAGTAGATATTTAGATCTGAGGGTGGACGGACAGAAAATAGTTTTCTTTTACAGAAAACTAAAAATTCGACAGAGAAATTAAGGCACATTTATACATTCTGATATTTATTTTTTGCTTCCAGTGACGTTACTGAAGAACTGAAAATAGGGCGTTACTGAAAAAAGTTTCACTAGAAGAATTCCAGGAATTTGCATAAACTTCGAAATAGTAACATTTTGCACAGAACATACACCTAATGTGAAAGATTTCGAGTAAATAGAGTTCAGCACTAATAGAAAGGCGGTATTGAGAAGGGGGTGACATGTAAAAATAAACAAAAACTACTAATAGTAGAGTGTAATCTATAGTTTGCAAGGTCGCCAGGTTGAGTAGAGACACTCCTGATACCCTTTAACTCAAAGTTTAGCCCTGATAGGAAGTCGAGGTGAGAAGTGGTGAAATATATTTCAAAAATTCTGGGCAATGTAATTGAAGCAACTATCTTAACAGGAAAGGGAGAGAGTGAGAGGGGGAAGAAATGAGAGAGAGAACAGTGGGGTTTGGGAGGAGAAAGAGGGAAAGAGAGAGAATTTATTGGTTGTCATTCAGAGTTTTCCCTGGCAGTGCAGTTATTCATCCTAATATATATATATATATATATATATATATATATATATATATATATATATATATATATACATATATATATATATATATATATATATATATTAGGATGAATAACTGGCACTGCCAGGGAAAACTCTGAATGACAACCAATAAATTCTCTCTTTCCCTCTTTCTCCTCCCAAACCCCACTGCTCTCTCTCTCTCTCTCTCTCTCTCTCGATATATTATATATATATATATATATATATATATATTATATATATATATATATATAATATGTATTATATGCTATATACATATATGTATATGTATTATATATACATATAATATTTATACATACATATGTATGTGTATGTATTAGAGATGTATTGGATATCCGTATCATTTGAAAAATTTTTAACATCCACATTGGCGTTGTAAGCAACATCCGCATCCGCAGTTTGAGAATACAGATATGAGGATCTCACCCTTGTTCAGTGTTCAGCAATTCATACTCATACATTGTAGCTAAAAGTAGATTTTTTAAAATTAAATTTGGCTTTTTCATTTTATTATACAGAATGTATCATACACAATTACACATTTCATACAGTATATACTTTATAAGTAACTTTGTCATAGCATATTAATAGTTTTGTAGCATATTTGTTTTAAAACATATTCGTTTTAGATATTACATATCATTTACAGCAGTTCTAACCATAAAAGCAGGGTATTGCGTTTTATGGGAAACACTCTCTCTATCTCTTCTCTCTCTCTCTCTCTCTCTCTCTCTCTCTCTCTCTCTCTCTCATGCGAAGAATGGCTTTGAGTTTTGCTACTATTATTATGCAATGATCATGAAATAACTTTGTTCCAAGACAACTAAAACGTTCGTGTATCGCTTTTACTGTTTGTACGTTCATATGAAAGCATACACACACATACATGGGTATCACATATGTTTCTACTTTTAATTAGTACATCAAATATTATGTGGTAACACATAATTTTGAATTATGTAGCTGAAAATCGTCTTTAACAATTTAATTATGTCTTAATTATTTAAATTTACAAAGTATCCGCATCCGCATGCGCGAGGGTATGGTCATCAAATATCCGCGTCTGCATCCGCATCGACAAATTTAAACAAATTGATATCCGCAATCACATCCGCAAATCCGATTTTCAGATATGTGATAAATCTACAGTATGTATACATACATATGCACTCATGTGTGCTCTTATATTCATTCAAATGCGCTTGCGCACTGTCTCTCCACAAGCCCCGTTAAAGCACGATAAGAATAAGATTAGCTCCGCTTCCCTAATAAATGGAGTTTCCTTTATACAACGCGCGACATTTCAGATGGAAATGTCACCAAATACAATTGCCAACAAAAATTGTATATGTATATATGTGTGTGTGTTTGTACAAGAGAGCTCAAAACAAAAGCATAAAAGGGCGAGAGATCGTCGATTTCCTGTCTGGAGAACTTTACGACTGTGTTATGATTTTATTACTCTCTCGATAATTGGTTCAAGCTGGCGTCATGGAAGCCAAAAGGAGAATGCAAATCGTCCTGGTAAGTGGTCGTAGACTCAGCGGAAGAAGGGCGAGGCGATGGAAGCGCTTCTCGGCTCTATTTGGGTACGGTGATTGTGTCATCTATCTCACTGCTAACGCCTTCCATAACCAGAGACGAAAAGAATAAACGGGTAAAAAAGATAAATATTATTTTTTGGTTCTCGCAGTTCTTTCATGGCAAAACGACGGAGAGCAACGTTCCTGGAAGATGAGACGAGTGTGAGGTTAGAAAAAAAAAAAAAAAAAAAGTATGAGGGAATAGAAAAATATCTAATCTCACTGAAAATGGGAAACCAATTTCACGAAATACGGAAAGGAAGAGAAAGACCTTTTTTTGGCACTGACTCCTCTGGAAGACCTTTTTGCCCCAGCAAAGATTCCATAGCCTCAGATGCTGAGAGGAAATGTCTTCCTAATGCTTGCTGACAACCGCATTCAATAACATACTATATTGTAACTGTTGCATGAAGTTTTCTTCCCGTGGTTCGAGGGCTGGTGGGAAAGTTCCTGTTCTCACCAAGTATTTTGGGGCAAAAGAAGCTGTTCTCACCGCTGGCTGCATGCCCTAACAGTCGACTAACTAAACTGTACCTCATTCGCTGCTGAGGTTAACAGAAGTAATGATATTTGTTTTGCAGGAAATTCTCTCTCTGTCTGTGTGTGTGTGTATATATCTTAAGAGGTGAAAAGAGGGGGAATGGCTAATAATATGTTTAAAGTGTTTTATATAATAATAAAGTCACATAGCTCTGCTTGCCTAGAGACAAGGGGTGGTACACTGCAAAGTTCACCGGAGAGAGAATGGTATTTGCTGAACAAGCAACTTGTCTCAGAGGTCGTTCCCCGTTTGCGAGGCATGTGCATTCGTTTGTACGCGTATTACAGGCCTACTGGTTCAGGGTACTTGTGGAAGACGCATTCTTTGTGCAAAGGAGAGAACAAGCGGTTGCCCTAAGTGTCGGGAGAAAACGCCCATCGAAAAGGTAAGACACGTTCTTTAAAAACTTAGAAAATCTGTTACCTTTTGAGAAAGAGAGAGAAGTGTGGAAATATTCTCTTTACGTAAATACTTTGAAAAGAGTGACGTGGGGTGTCTATATAACTATTATCTTTATTACAGATGGGTCCGATTCCATGGTTGATTAGGAATGGGATTCTCTAATTGACTAATACTAGACAGTGTGACTTGTTTGGGGATTGAGAGTGTAACCTTAGTCCGGAGGGTAGAATGTTATCTTATTGGTTTTCTTTATGGGCAGATTTGGGTATTTGTGCCATTATGACTTGTTAATCATTTTGTTCTTTGTTATAACCAATTGCTTTGGGAAATAAATGATATTTTTTGTATATTTACGCAGTCTTAATAAGCCTCGTGACATCTTACAGACAGGGCACCGTTGGCAACAGGTA
The DNA here is from genome assembly GCF_015104395.2 of Macrobrachium nipponense. Taxonomy (NCBI): domain Eukaryota; kingdom Metazoa; phylum Arthropoda; class Malacostraca; order Decapoda; family Palaemonidae; genus Macrobrachium; species Macrobrachium nipponense. The sequence continues at coordinate 76,721,198 of NC_087201.1, read as the reverse complement.
AGAGTTCCCAGTTTGTGTAGTTTAGGGAATAAAGGGGGTGTAATATATATATATATATATATATATATATATATTATATATATATATATATGAATAATTATCTAATTATCACATCACCGTGATTCATATAGATCATTCGAGCTACAAATGTCCTTTAATATCTAATTCGCTCTACCTCGGAATTTATATATTTTCATATATGTACCGAAGGGGAATTTTTAGTTGATAATAATCCCATGAGGGGACGAAATTATTATCAACTAAAAATTCCCCTTCGGTACATATATGAAAATATATAAATTCCGAGGTAGAGCGAATTAGATATTGAAGGACATTTGTAGCTCGAATTATATATATATATATGTATATATATATATATATATATATATATATATATATATATATATATATATATATACTATATGTGTGTGCGTTTGTGTATATGTATGCATTATATACAACTATTTATGTCTATATGTATATATCTCCATATATATATATATATATATATATATATATATATATATATTATATATATATATATATATATATATATATATATATAATACGATTGCTATTGCGCAAGAAAAGGGAGTTATCGACATTATAAAAGTCATTCGAGTACTTTCGGAAACTGAATGATTCGTTGTTCAGACACTTGAAAACTTATTTCGAGAGTCTGGATTTAAGTGAAGAACCAAAGTAGTATTGAACGTAGCAGTATCAGAGACCTACTTTTTGAAGACACCTCCCTGAAAAGATAGGTCTGTGTCTGGCTTGCTTACGCGTGACGTCTAAAGGATAACAAAATCTAATGAACGTAACCAAGGAATGTTCGTCGCCGTCAGTAAACACTTGTTTCTTTATTTTATGTTCTATCTCAAACGAGTCATCCCCGTTGGAGGGTTGTGCCGTCAGTGCCCATCACGCGGTGCACTCTGTGCATTGCTTGCGGTTCTTTGCAGCGTCCCTTCGGCCCCTAGCTGCCACCCCTTTCATTCCTTTGACCATACCTCCGTTCATATTCCCATACTTCCATCTTACTTTCCACCATATCCGCACAGTTGTTTCGACGTTATTTTCAGCTCTGATTGACCTCATAAGTCCCAGCTCTTGGCCTCTGGCCTCAATTTTATATTGAAGTTCAGTTCAAACGAGAAATATCTGTCGTTTCTACAGATACGTACACAGATATGCAGACAAAAAGTAAATACAGCCCTAATATTTATAGTATTAAGTACTCATAAATGTATGTATATGTGTAACTACGTATGTTATAGTCGCTACCTACGCTACGGTTTCGGCTTACTAAATTTGAATGACGTGAAAATTCTGCTATAACAAATCTACCTTTCCAAAAACACCAGAGTAATGACAGTTACCGCAAATTTATCTTAATAGTATTTCAAAGGTTAAACATTCTTTAACAATTCATACCATTAACCTTTAAACTGACGTCAGCACCAAAATGAGGCAGAATGGCTGAAAGGAATTTCCAGTAAGGTTTATATTTTTATCATTGCCTTTCTTGTGGAGAGAACGCATCCGCCTGCCGTGACGTCAGCGGTCAGCTCATAATAGAAGGCACCTTTTGTGATCGTTTTCTGATTCTATGTAGTCGCCGAATAATGGAAATAACTGGAGGTATTTTTCATTTATTCTTTTGTCAGGCTTGCTGTTATAACTGGAATCCTTTGGGATTATAAGCCGCCTAAGGTCTTCAGTGTCTTCTTTTTTCTTTTGGTACAATTTACGCGATAAAATATTCTAGGGTAGACTGATTCTACTATAGATAATCAGTGAAGTCAAATCACATTCAGATTAACGATAAGATGAAGTCGATTTCACTTTACCCCGGGGGCAGCTGGAAGATTTGCAAAATAATTTTAGATCCTCCCTCAGGATAATTACTTATTTTTATTAAGACAAACTTTACTATCTTATCAGATAAGCCAAAAGTTGATATGAACTTGCAGGAATGCAATGTGCAGTCATAATTTCTATATGTGATAGCTTTAGGTAGAGGCTAGTCTAACAAAAATTTGTTTTAATTTTGGTTAATTTGGGTTCATGGGCTAATCGTTCCTGAGTTTTATCACGTCATCAGTATCTTCAACCTAGTCGCTATCTAATATATGAATATATATATATATATATATATATATATATATATATATATATATATATATATATATATGTGTGTGTGTGTGTGTGTGTGTGTGTGTGTGTGTGTGTTTATATGTAGCGTGTCATCACACTTTCCTTTTAGGATATTGTCGTGGTTCATTGCAGATATTTGCGGAGATATTTCAAAATTATCACACACACACACACACATATAGATATACATACATATATATATATATATATATATATATATATATATATATATATATATATATATATATGTGTGTGTGTGTGTGTGTGTGTGTGTGTGTATGTATGTATATATATATATATATATATATATATATATATATATATGTGTGTGTGTGTGTGTGTGTGTGTGTGTGTGTGTGTGTGATAATTTTGAAATATCTCTGCAATGGACCAGGAGAATACCCTAAAAGGAAAGTGTGATGACACGCTACATATAACCCTAATAATTACACTTCTTGGCAGTGAAGTATATCACATCGCAATTCTATTATTCAGGTTACAAGCGAGAACAGCAAGTGAGGAGAGGTTTCCTTTTTGTATGCAATAATTCTTCTGTGTACATACATACTATATAGTTATGTATGTATATATAATCTGGCCAGGTTTGACAGCGTCCCGCACACCAGTATCTGGTATTCCTGTTAAAGCAAATGCCAAGTTAATGCCGTGTCCCCTTTGCATTTCTCATGGGTTTATAATGAAACACATTCGGAGATGGGAGCGAAAGTTTAGATTAAAGACGGAAACTTGACAGTCTTGGGATATGCAGATGATGCGGTTTCAATCAGCAAATCTATAACACTATTTGCAAAGCTTGCTTAATAGACTGCATCATACACCTACTGAGATGGGACTTGAGTAAATCTCAGGTTAACATAAATATAAAGGAAAGAGGATTCTCAAAGGAGTGGAATGATATTAGATTTAGAAAGAATTAATGAGGGTGAATCTTTCAAATACCCAGAAACAATGACATCCAATGCAGCTTCCCATGAGTTGGGAATCAACAATCGGCAGGATGAATGATATTTTGGAAACCAAATACTCTGAAATTATATATATATATCACACACACACATCACACACACACACACACACACACACACACACACATATATATATATATATATATATATATATATATATATATATATGTAAGTATATGAGGGTAAGGTTACCCTTAGTCTAGTCTAGCACGATCTGCATTGCTATGCGGACGTAAATTATGGTGCTACTGTAACTATATTCGAAGAATTTCGTCGATTTAAGAATAAAGTTCTAGGAATATTGGACGTCATGTGGTGGGACAGAGTGAGAAATGACACCATAAGGAAAACTACAGACGTTCTAAATAAAATGAGTAGGAGATGCCCTGGACATGTCCATCTTGTCACCGCGGCTGGAGAGTCTATGACAGTGTCTGAGTAGCTCTTGTGGGCGCCAGAAGAGAGAGCTTTGAGGAGGGAGGCTGGATATGCATACCTATGCGATTTGTGGAGGTGGAAGCACATTCGATAGAAAAGTGGAGGAATTTCCCAAAAGCTCTTCTGTATTCGAGACGATGAGGATGATGATAATGAAGTGTTGCTTTATACAGGCAAGACGGTTAAGGGGTTTACATACGGTTGGACTGCGGAACAGCTTCCAGGGGGGATGTCGTGCAATTGGAACTTAGTTCAAGCGAAGATGCAATGCACTGTTACCGCTAATACCATTCTCCTTGCATTTTAATACATTCTTATCTATATATTAATTTATTTTTCCTTTTTTTAATGATTGAGATCTCTTCCCTCTGCTTTTCCCTTTACCACCTCTTACTTCTGCCTAATGAACACCAAATTCCTTGGAAGCTTGAATTTCAATTTCAAGTTAGTGGCACCTGTGGGCTTATGCCATACGAATAGAGTTCACCTTCTGAATAATAATAATACATACATAAATACATAGCATATGCGTTTCTATGTGCATAAACAGACTATGGCAAACTAGCAATCATCGCAAGCATCTTTCATACGTGTAGAACCTGGAATGTAAAATCGGACAGAAATGCGAAATGTCATACGGTGAGATGAGAGAAAACGCCATAGGCTGCGACCCTGTTAAAGAGAATAGAATGCGATCATAAATCACGCAAAGAAAAGAGAATCGCTTTCGAAGGGGAAACCTTCAGCTCGACGCCCGATAATTTAAAAAATATATATAGAGTTATTTTTTATGCGTATAACTATTTCTAACACGATTGTTTCGTCTTGTTTTAATACAACCGGTTATGCGCTTACTTATAGCAATGAAAAATTGTTTTGTGTGCCATAAACCTTCAGGTATGTAATATTGTATGAGGAGAACTTGCTCTTACGTCATCTGCATGAGACCTCATGCATCATTTTACGTGATGAAATGATATGTATTTTGATACAAGTAATATATATATATATATATATATATATATATATATATATATATATATATATATATATATAAACATATATGTGTGTGTGTGTGTGTATACATATATATACGTATATCTACTTATATATATATATATATATATATATATATATATATATATATATATTAGGTAATCTACTCCCTTTTTCTTGGCCCTAAGCATTGCTGCTAGTACCCGTATATAGCTGGGTGGACTGACGTGCGGTAGGGAATCGAACACAACCGCGAACCTGGCATGCTTAAGGCGGCCTTTGTACCACAAAAACATTGCCCCTGGTAACAGGTATATATATATATATATATATATATATATATATATATATTATATATATATATATATTACACACACACATATATATATATATATATATATATAAACATATGTGTGTTTGTGTAATACATATATATATATATATATATATATAATATATATATATATATATATATATATATATATATATATGTATATATATATGTATATATATATATATATATATATATATATATATATATATACACGTATAAATATCTAGATATGTAAGTATGAATAAAGCAACATCGGTTGAGATATGTGGGACCCAGTTACACACACACCACACTCACTCTCTCTCTCTCTCTCTCTCTCTCTCTCTCTCTAGCTTTCATTAAAGTCTCACTTTTGCTCTGACGCAAGGCGGGGTCGCGATTTGCGTCAGTATTCCCTGAATGACATCCGTGGGCTGTTATTTTCCTCGTCCGCCTGTTGCTATTCTGGCGCTTCTCTTGATGCAACAGGGGGGGAAATGCGAAGCCTATTGGCCTGGCCAGAGGTTACAGGTGTGATAAACGGTGCGCTCCCGTCAAAGAGAGGAACAGGCACCGCCGACCGGCTGCCCGCCGCCTTTTTTGGAATGACATTTGCCATTTCGCCAAAGTTTTCCCGGAATCGACGTCCATTTTCTCATTACCTGAGACTCGCGTAAGGAAGCAGAGGCTCTGGGAAGGAAAAAAAAAAAAAAAGGGTGGTTCGTGCGTGCTTGTTTGCGTGCGGTGTGTGGGTGTGAGCAAAACTTCGTTTTCAGTCGGGATTGCTTGAGTATTAAAGGAATGGATATTTGTAAGGGCGTGGCTCCCTGAGAGTGTGTTTGTCGGTATATACATAATACATAGAGATATACATATGCATTTACTCTGATAAAGCTTGACATTGACAGGATACTGTCCTTTGAAGATTTTCACATCTGTAGGAGTCAGAAAACATCTTTCTATCTGTCAGGAATATACATATTCACAAAATATACACCAACCTCTTCTCGTTATCGAAAATCACTAAAGATAAGGAAATTTATGAAAATATGATACAAACTGTCCTTTTTTTGTTAGAGCAATTTTTCGCCTATCTATTAAAACGCTCTGTACTTTATTTGCTTATCAAATTAATATGTTAGGAGGGTCCTTCTTTTGTCTAAAAAATCTTTGCTTGTTACTAAGATAAAGTTTACTTTGGAAAGAAATTTTGATTATCTATGAGCATAATATTCATTATAGTAAATGTTTTGATGATATTTAGTATATTGGAACCATTCTTAGTTTATTTGCTAATTACATTTAGTTCGTCGTACCGAATTTCAGCGCATTCTTTTTTACCCCGGGTATTTTGAATCTGCTTAGTTCACACCAGGTAATTTGGTCGTTTGCTCGTTTAATCGGTTTTCTTGGTTAATTGTTTGGCGTTATGAAATATTTTTAACACGGATAAATCCAAATTTATTGTAAGTATGAATTACAGTATTTTAGAGGTCGCTCGTCGAGTGTACGTACATCAACTTAAAATACGACTGGGCCTTGATTAAGGCTGTTGTTGTCACGAAGCATAAAATACTCGAGAATTAGTTGTGTTGAAGGCTGATGCTTTATCCGTAACCAGGACACTCATCGTTCACTCAGTGACTTTAGGGTACTCCCACTGTACAGTCAACCATGTCGTGAACAAACGTTCCCAACTTATAACATACATATCAAAAACAGGCTGAAATCGTGAGAACGAACCTTTGGCAAATGCTGGATAATCGTTTGTTGCCCTGGTTAGAAAAACCAATAAGTCGTTCCCTTGTACTCGGCCCCGTAGGGGGGTAGTGCCGTCAGTGGACCTCGTGTAGTGCACTGTAGGCATTACTTAAGGTTCTTTGCAGCATGCCTTCGGCCCCTAGCTGCAACCACTTTCGTTTTTTCTACTGTACCTCCTTTCATTTTCTCTTTCCTCATCTTACTTTCCACCCTCTCCTAACACTTGATTCATAGTGCAACTGCTTTAAAGCTTTCCTCCTGTTACACCTTTCAAATCTTTTACTATCGATTTCCATTTCAGCACTGAATGACCTCATAGGTCCCAGTGCTTGGCCTTTGGCCTAAAGCCTATCTTCAACTCGACTCAACCTTGTACTCGGCCTTTTCGTGATTTTTCGTGATAGAGGTGAGACAAGTGTTTAAAGGGAGTGGGGAATAACTGCATTTCGTTTATATCATTATCTAATATTCCGGCTTAGATATGAAACAGTAGCCCACGGTCTAGAAACCACAACCATTGATAATCCTACATTCAGTGGACCAAATGTACTGCTCCCTTGTGTGTGTGTGTGTTAGTTTAAGTTTTCTTTCCTGTTTTCAATTTCTTCTTTCGACAGATCTGCAAACAGAAAAACATTTGCTAAAAAACAATGAAGTTTATCTGCTTACAGGGCAGAGATTGTTAAAAAAACAATGGAAGAAAGCTCTACACCTCACGCGAATAGTGTAGTGTGCCCGCAACTGTTTTTGGAGAGAGCGCCTAGGAACCAGGAACCTGGCACGGGCTCTTGCTCTTCAGCGGCCACTTCTTGATAAATCAAAAAAAAAAAAAATTAGAAGTTTATCTGCTTGCAGCAGCAGAGATTTAAGATTTTCTTAAAATTCTATGGGTCCGTATCCCCTAAGACATGTATTTCTTTATTTACGTTCGCTCTTTATGCCCTTTGCTTTTATGCAATCTCTGCCTCTGTAAGCTCATTTTTTCATTATTTTCCATGAATCAATAAATGTTTTATAAATCTGTGCTGATCTTGGCTTTACGTAATCCAGAGAATTTGGACCCCTAAACTGTAGGTTTATCCAGCCATTTCGTATTCGCTTACGGTGTGGATACTGTTCACTAAGGATATGTCCACACTACAGTATAACAAGTTATAAACACACACTTGAATAGATAAGGCTTTAAAATTCCCACTGAATTTAGATTACGTGGTGTTTCTGCAGGCCGACATTAGTGAAACTGATTATAAAAGATGACTCATCTTTGCAACGGATGGTTTGATGAATGTAACACAGTGGACAGGTGACGGAACTTCTCTGTATATGGTACTTAAGTACATAATATTATAGCAAGTTGTTTGCTTTGCATGCTCAGGAAGGGCAAACCACTGTTCCAAGGTTATTTGTCGTTCTCAAAGACCACGGAACAAACATACAACTGAC
>NC_087201.1:76708101-76710601 GCF_015104395.2 Macrobrachium nipponense | reverse complement strand
TAGCTTACGTTTATGATTTATAATCTTACAAACTATTTTCCACTTGTCTCCCTCTTTCCCACCTCTATTTATGGAACCGATTAAGCAGAACACATTTCCATAATATTTTCTCCACTCTCATTTACTCCTGGCGCTCTTTCTCTACCAATTACCCTGCTGTTTGTTTAGCAAATATCTTTTTCCTTCAGTCACCATGTGTAGACATATTTTCTTGCTTTTAAAATCAGCTGGGCAAGATTCACACTCTTTTCCTCCAGTCACAGTTTTGACCACGCAATTCTTTAAACTGCCCTTCTCATTGCATCGCAACCATTCTCACAATTTTCTTGACCAAGTACAGGCTGATTTACACCTTCTTTGTTCTTATTCCTGAATACTTTGTCCTTTCACTTTATGTCGCCATAATCCATAATTGTCAGCCTTTATTCACTGAATATATCTATCATCATCAATTTCTTGTTTTCTGTACCACGTCCATCTGCATTCAAAGTCTTCATCCTCTTTGTTCTATCGTAAGCAGAGGCCACATAGCTCTAACTCACTTATTTTGACCACTTGGTGAATCACGCACAACTGTGAGAAAGTTACTGTTGTTGAAGGTGCTTCTGTTAGGTTAGTTTTGGTTAAGTGGCATCTCGCCGGAGTAAGTGTGTCTACCATATAGCATCTAGAGAAGAGCATCCTTTACCTTTTAGTGGGTATTTCCTGCCACAAAGGGCTCCGAAAACTTTAAACTTTAATCAAAACATCGTACATGAAGTGCCACAAGGTTTTGACATAGGTCTGCTACGATTTATGACCCACAAAGTGTTTCCCGTGGCGGTGTCCTTGTGCAGTTTGCAGGTGCTGTAGAAATTCTTGCTTTATGTAAAAGTACAAAAACTTAGATACTTTAGGTCAACAGACAGAGGCAATAATGGCACGGTTAAATAAATAATTTCCCTAAAAACGGTTTATAGGTAAACGCTGGCAAAACTCAATTCAGTTTTGTCCTATCTAGAGCATACGTCAGTTGCATACCAGTTGATATAAAAATTAAGTTTTGTTCTCGGAGATAAGTCTAGAAAATTCAATCAAAACCGTGAGTTATTGTTTTAGACAATGACGTTTACATATCAAAAATTGTTAATGAAACACTAGCAGCAAGCATTTTTTCTCCTACTGTTCAGTTCTATGAGGAGGTTGCGAAATAAGTACGAAAAATAGGTTACAAAATGTACAAAACTCGAACTGTAGTTGGTGGAGATCAGTTTGTGAAAACTGGACTGAAAGTCATAGTACCGATCTCTCGTAATCCATAGAGCAAACTTCTTTTCCTTTTTTGACTGCTTAAGTGCTACTTCACCGGGAAGAGATCTTGGGGCGTTAAGGATTGTATGAAGACCAAGATTGTGTAGTCTGTTCGTATGAGCCTTCAGTACTCCATTCACTATTTATTTCTATGTAATTTTCCATCATTCCTGTAATGATTCGTGTAAAACAAAACTTTCATGAATATTGTGGCCATATTCTATAAAGGAACCTCTCACGGGCAAATAATCATGCAGTCTAAGCTGGGACTATCGTAATTTGTATTAGGCCTAAATCACTGAAATGAGACATGCTCTAGAACGTCATTTGGATGTGCCAATGGTAGAGCCGCCTACGCTTTTTTTTTCCAGATAGGCCCTATATGATTTCCACGGGTCAAATCTTGTTTGACTCTTTAAATAATGTTACACCTTAAGAGAAAACCGATGAGTTATAGAAAGCTATCGTATGAGTCACAATGCCAAAGCCTCCTGACACATCAAAACAATGACTCCATGGAGATATCGTAATATTAACGTCAGCATAAGAGCAAGACTTCATTCAGATAAGGGCAATCAGTCAGCCGGATTCACAATGATAGAATTGATGTGAGAGGACAAATCGCAAGAAGTTATTAGATTCTTCTAACGTTCAGACTAGCAAGGATACAGTTTTGTGTTTAGATAAGGTGAAAACTGTCAAGGGTAAAGTTTTATATTCTGATCTGAACATAAAACTGTATCCTTTTTAGTTTTCAAGGATACAGTTTTATGTTCAGATAAACTATCAAGGATACAGTTTTATGCTCAGATAAACTGTAAAGGATATAGTTTTATGTTCATATAAACTGTAAAGGATACAGTTTTATGCTCAGATAAACTGTAAAGGATACAGTTTTATGCTCAGATAAACTGTAAAGGATACAGTTTTATGCTCAGATAAACTGTAAAGGATACAGTTTTATGTTCAGATAAACTAGCAAGGCTACAGTTTTATTTTCAGATAAGGAGAAAACCAGCAACGATACAGTTCTATGTTGAGATAAAGTTTCAGGGATACGATTTAATATTCAGATAAGGTGAAAACTAACAAGAGTAACTATTGGATAAGAAATAACTACGAAGGAGCCAGCACAAATTCATGTCTCAGTTACACGCAAGATAAGTGCTGCTCATTCAATCAATTGGGGTCAATGACTCGTACAATATTA
>NC_087201.1:76676775-76707601 GCF_015104395.2 Macrobrachium nipponense | reverse complement strand
TAATATTGTACGAGTCATTTGACCCCAATTGATTGAATGAGCAGCACTTATATGGCGTGTAAGCTGAGACGTGAATTTGCTGCTGGCTCCTTCGTAGTTTATTTCTTATCCAATGGTTACTCTTGTTAGTTTTAACCTTATCTGAATATTAAATCGTATCCCTGAAACTCTATCTCAACATAGAACTGTATCGTTGCTGGGTTTTTCCTTAGCTGAATATAAAACTGTAGCCTTGCTAGTTTATCTGAACATAAAACTGTATCCTTGATAGTTTATCTGAACATAAAACTGTATCCTTGATAGTTTATCTGAACATAAAACTGTATCCTTGATAGTTTATCTGAACATAAAACTGTATCCTTGATAGTTTATCTGAACATAAAACTATATCCTTGAAAACTAGCAAGGATACAGTTTTATGTTCAGATCAGAATATAAAACTTTACCCTTGACAGTTTTCACCTTATCTAAACACAAAACTGTATCCTTGCTAGTCTGAACGTTAGAAGAATCTAGTAATTTCTTGCGATTCATCTTTTCAGATCAATTCTATCAAAGTGAATCCGGCTGACTGATTATTGCCCTTATCTGAATGAAGTCTTGCTCTTATGCTGACGTTAATATTACGATATCTCCATGGAGTCATTGTTTTGATGTGTCAGGAGGCTTTGGCATTATTACTCATACGATAACTTTCTATAACTCATCGGTTATCTCTTAGGTATAACATTATTTAAAGGACACAAACAAGATTTGACCAGTGGAAATCATATAGGGCCTATCTGAAAAAAAAAGCGTAGGCGGCTCTACCCATTGGCACATCCAAAATGACGTTCTAGAGCAGGGGTCCCCAACCTTTTTTGCGTAAAAGGGCCACATTATCATTCGAAATACAGATGAGGGGCCGCTATTAGAATTATCCTTACTATCGGAGAAAGTTCACATTTATTTGCATATATTATCTTTTGAGTTTAGTTTAAGTTAAGACTCTTACACTCTTATGCCAGCTATTGCTACGTAGGTATTTAAAATCTTAATAGTAGCTCATGTTTTATTGTAGAATTTGTGCAAGAAAATAATGAGTTATTGAAATTCTATATATCTTATCTTTAATGGGAAACTTAATGCTGCATCTTATTTGCAAGCTTAGCAATCCATTTCTCACACTTGTAACAGAAATTCTCAAAATTTGGTGAAGATGCTCATCAGTAAGCTTAGATCTAAGTTTTGATTTTACTAGTTTTCAAAAATGTTTGCTCACAGATATATGTACTACCGGAACTGAAAACATGCCAACAGCAAACTTTTTTTTAAGTCCAGAATATTCTTCTGGTAGACTGGCATAAAATTCCAAAAGGCTATTGTCTTGAAACGCGGTTTTCAGGGCATCAATGGCTTGCAAATCAATTATTTGCATTTGATAAATCCCTGGAATATCTTCTGGTGATACACTGAAAGGGTTTTGAAACATTTGAATTTCCTGCTTATGATCATGGAAGTCCTTAAATCTATTTGCAAATTCTTCTTTTAAAAGTTCCATTGTCTTTGTACATTTTTCTTTTGAGGCAGTTGAAGTATTCCTTTTCTCATTTTGCAACACTTTACAACAGGGAATTTACAACAGGGAAAATATATAAAGTTTTCATCACTGAACTGTTTCATAAAATAACTAGTTTATTTTCAAATGTTTTCTTTCACCTCAGTAAACATATCTGATACCAATTTTCTATTGCCTTGCAGTCTTAAGTTCAAATTCTTCAAATGATCAGTTATATCAGATAAGAAAGCTAAGCAGAAAACCCAGTCTGAATCTGAAAATGCTTCTGGAGAGCATTACCCTTATATTGCTCTGAGGGCCACACTGAGTATCATTAAGGGCCGCATGCGGCCCTAGGGCCGCAGGTTGGGGACCCTGTTCTAGAGCATGTCTCATTTCAGTGATTTTAGCCTAATACAAATTGCGATAGTCCCAGCTTAGACCGCACGATTATTTTGCCCGTGAGAGGTTCCTTTAAAGAATATGGCCACAATATTCATGAAAGTTAAGTTTTACACGAATCATTACAGGAATGATGGAAAATTACATAGAAATAAATAGTGAATGGAGTACTGAAGGCTCATACGAACAGACTACACAATCTTGGTCTTCATACAATCCTTAACGCCCAAGATCTCTTCCGGTGAAGTAAACACTTAAGCAGTCAAAAAAGAAAAAGAAGTTTGCTCTATGGATTACGAGAGATCGGTACTATGACTTTCAGTCCAGTTTTCACAAACTGATCTCCACCAATACATTTCGAGTTTTGTACATTTTGTAACCTATTTTCGTACTTATTTCGCAACCTCCTCATAGAACTGAACAGTAGGAGAAAAAAATGCTTGCTGCTAGTGTTTCATTAACAATTTTTGATATGTAAACGTCATTGTCTAAAACAATAACTCACGGTTTTGATGAATTTTCTAGACTTATCTCCGAGAATAAAACTTAATTTTTATATCAACTGGTATGCAACTGACGTATGCTCTAGATAACGACAAAACCGAATTGAGTTTTGCCAGCGTTTACCTATAAACCGTTTTTAGGGAAATTATTTATTTAACCGTGGCCATTATTGCCTCTGTCTGTTGGCCTAAAGTATCTGAGTTTTGTACTTTTACATAAAGCAAGAATTGCCACAGCACCTGCAAACTGCACAAGGACACCGCCACGGGAAACACTTTGTGGGTCATAATCGTAGCAGACCTATGTCAAAACATTGTGGCATTTCATGTACGATGTTTTGTTTAAGTTTAAAGTTTTGTTTTCGGAGCCCTTAGTGGCAGAAAAATACCCACTAAAAGGTAAAGGATGCTCTTCTTTAGATGCTATATGGTAGACACACTTACTCCGGCGAGATGCCACTTAACCAAAACTAAACCTAACAGAAGCACCTTCAACAACAGTAACTTTCTCACAGTTGTGCGTGATTCACCAAGTGGTCAAAATAAGAGAGTTAGAGCTATGTGCCCTCTGCTTACGATAGAACAAAGAGGATGGAGACTTTGGATGCAGATGGACGTGGTACAGAAAACAAGAAATTGATGATGATAGATATATTCAGTGAATAAAAGCTGGACAATTATGGATTATGGCGACATAAAGTGAAAGGACAAAGTATTCAGGAATAAGAACAAAGGAGGTGTAAATCAGCCTGTACTTGGTCAAGAAAAATTGTGAGAATGGTTGCGATGTAATGAGAAGGGCAGTTTAAAGAATTGGGTAGTCAAAACTGTGACTGGAGAAAAGAGTGTGAATCTTGCCCAGCTGATTTTAAAAACAAAAACAAAAGAAAAATGTGTACACATGGTGACTGAAGGAAAAAGATGCTTTAAACAAAAAACAACAGGGTAATGGTAGAGAAAGAGCGCCAGGAGTAAATGAGAGTGGAGAAAATATTATGGAAATGTGTTCTGCTTAATCGGTTCCATAAATAGAAGAAAGAGGGAGGGAACAAGTGGAAAATAGTTGTAAGATTATAAATCATAAACGTAAGCTATATCCCTACTTACATTTTTCATAGTACAGACGACTATAAAACAGACAACCTCTGAACAGCATTAGCTTACTCTATAGACAGCCACTGCCTAGACAAACAACAACAACAACAACAACAACAAACAATAATAATAATAATAATAATAATAATAATAATAATAATAATAATAATAATAATAATAATAATAAAAAAACATGAATTCATTTAAATTTTAATTAACTTTATTTGAATTTTCAGTATGATTGTTGCGACCCTCTCCGCAAGTTGTTTTATTTTATATCTAGAATATTTCAGAATTACCAATACCTGAATATATTAGTCTAAAGATTCCGGGAGATTAGGAATTCATTCCGGTAGACGGGGGATTATACAGGAATCCGGGAGAATCCCGGGGAATCGGGGAGTGTTCACGACGCACCGCCATTGGCTCCTATACCCACCGCATCCTTGTGGGGTTAAAATACCCGAAGTCCGGAAATGTTAACACCACCTAGATTTGTAACTGCCGACATAATCAGTATATTTTTTAAACCTGATTTCCTTAAACGTCTATCTCTTTAGTTACACCAATAATGTTTAAACCATCAGTTTACTTACATGTAATGTAACGATTGGTATAATGATTTATTTGAATCTTTCAGTCTAGCGTGATCAATGAGGAAGTGTAATACATCTCGCCATACGAAAGAACAAATGAAATTGTCTCCGGTCGGCTGTCACTTATATATATATATATATATATATATATATATATATATATATATATATATATATATATAGATAGATAGATAGATAGATAGATAGATAGAAATTGACAGCAGTTCAGTTGTCTTCCAGTTTACATATATATATATATATATATATATATATATATATATATACATATATATATATATATATATATATATATATATATATATATATATATATATCTTAGTGTATATATATATATATATATATATATAAGTGTGTGTGTATACACATAAATGTATATATAAAGGGGGCGGGGGCGCAATTGTTAAAAGTAGAATTGAATCATGTTTTGCTAGGTCCAGGGTACGCTTCCAGTAGTTAAGTTTACTGGCCGCTAAAGTCAAGTAAAAAAGGATGTGGAGCCAAGAACCTTATCCCTATAGATTAATAGATAGATGAATAGACAGACAAATAGACAGACTGTTATTGATTCATGTTGAATGTGCACACTGCTCGTGCCTTCTGATTTTCAGTCTGTATTATTGTTTACACAATCATCTTACGGAGCACTCTACCTATTTTCAGCTTAATTATCGTCGAACTCGGTTTCATATTGGTGTATTCTGTCTCGAAAGTCCTCAAGGCCACAGTAATTCTGAATTTATTGATAAATGACGTCATGGAAATTGATTTCTTTCCATGTTCAGTCAGCTTGACGTCACAGCTAGATCTTTTTAAAGCAAGGGATCGTTCTTCGCAAGCGAACTGGAGCCTGCTCTGGAAAACAGTGTAGATCTACGTCAGGAAACAAGGAGCAAATCCTCGTTAATATAGATACCTCAGATTCCTTTGACTATGGAATCTATAAAAGAAAGCTGTGATAAAAAGCGATCATTTTATGTACTACAAAATAGAGCTGTTACAGAAAAAAAGAAACTCAAGATCGTTTCTACCAAAAATTAGTCGTGAATTTGGTGGTTCTAGGTATAGCGTAATCGGAGTGATTTTGAACTCCCTGTAAATTCACTCCTGTTATTTCGAATGCTGGTGAACCGACAGCCTGTTTCGTTAATTCCCTACAAAACTTTTAATGGCTTTATATATATATATATATATATATATATATATATATATATATATATATGTATATATATATATATATATATATATATATATATATATATATATAGTATATATATATATATATATATATATATACATATACTATAAATATATATATTAAGCCGTAAAAAAGTTTTGTAGTGAATTAACAAAGAGTCTGTCAGTTAACCATGGGTTTGAAATACAGGAGTGAATTTACTGGAGTCAAAATTATCACTATGATACGCCATGCCTTAGAATCGCCAAATCAAGACGATATTTTGATAGAACATCTTGAGTTTTCTTTTTTTTCTGTAACAGTTCTGTTTTGTTGTACGTAAAACGATCTCTTCTTATCACAACATTATCTATACAAATATATATATATATATATATAATATATATATATATATATATATATATATATATATATAGGTTATATATATAACACACACACACACACACACACACACACACACACATATATATATATATATATAATATATATATAATATAATTATCTATATATATATATATATATATATATATATATATCATATATATATATAAATGTTTTGCAAATAGTCAGTTGTATGTTTGTTCCGTGGTCTTTGAGAAGGACAAATAACCTTGGAACAGTGGTTTGCCCTTCCTGAGCATGCAAAGCAAACAACTTGCTATAATATTATGTACTTAAGTACCATATACAGAGAAGTTCCGTCACCTGTCCACTCGTGTTACATTCATCAAACCATCCGTTGCAAAGATGAGTCATCTTTATAACCAGTTTTACTAATGTCGGCCTGCAGAAACACCACAGTAATCTAAATTTCGGTGGGAATTTTAAAGCCTTATCTATTCAAGTGTGTGTTTTATAACGTGTTATACTGTAGCGTGGACATATCCTTAGTGAACAGTATCCACACCGTAAGTGAATACGAAATGGCTGGATAAACCTACAGTTTAGGGGTCCAAATTCTCTGGATTACGTAAAGCCAAGATCAGCACAGATTTATAAAACATTTATTGATTCATGAAAATAAGAAAAATTAGCTTACAGAGGCAGAGATTGTATAAAAGCAACAAGGGCATAAAGAGCGAACGTAAATAAAGAAATACATGTCTTAGGGGATACGGACCCATAGAATTTTAAGAAAAAATCTAAATCTCTGCTGCTGCAAGCAGATAAACTTCTCATTTTTTTTTGATTTATCAAAAAAGTAGCCGCTGAAGAGCAAGAGCCCGTGCCAGGTTCCTGGTTCCTAGGCGCCTCTCTCCAAAAACAGTTGCGGGCACACTACACTATTCGCGTGAGGTGTAGAGCTTTTCTTCCATTGTTTTTTTTTTTAACAATCTCTGCCCTGTAAGCAGATAAAACCTTCATCGTTTTTTAGCAAATGTTTTTCTGTTTGCAGATCTGTCGAAAGAAGAAATTGAAAATAGGAAAGAAAACTTAAACAAACACACACACACAAGGGAGCAGTACATTTGGTCCACTGATCTGTAGGATTATCAATGGTTGTGGTTTCTAGACCATGGGCTACTATTTCATATTTAAGCCGGAAAATTAGATAATGATATAAACGAAATGCAGCTATTCTCCACTCCTTTTAAAACACTTGTCTCACCTCTATCACGAAAAACTCACGAAAAGGTTGAGTCGAGTTGAAGATAGGCTTTAGGCCAAAGGCCAAGCACTGGGACCTATGAGGTCATTCAGTGCTGAAATGGAAATCGATAGTAAAAGATTTGAAAGGTGTAACAGGAGGAAAGCCTTAAAGCAGTTGCACTATGAATCAAGTGTTAGGAGAGGGTGGAAAGTAAGATGAGGAAAGAGAAAATGAAAGGAGGTACAGTAGAAAAAACGAAAGTGGTTGCAGCTAGGGGCCGAAGGCATGCTGCAAAGAACCTTAAGTAATGCCTACAGTGCACTACACGAGGTCCACTGACGGCAACACTACCCCCCGTACGGGCCCGAGTACAAGGGAACGCCTTATTGGTTGTTTTTCTAACCAGGGTAACAGACGATTATCCAGCATTTTGCCAAAGGTTCGTTCTTACGATTTCAGCCGTTTTGTTTTTGATATGTATGGTTATAAGTTGGGAACGTTTGTTCACGACATGGTTGACTGTACAGTGAGAGTTACCCTAAAGTCACTGAGTGAACGATGAGTGTCCTGGTTACGGATAAAGCATCAGCCTTCAACACAACTAATTCTCGAGTATTTTATGCTTCGTGACAACAACAGCCTTAATCAAGGCCCAGTCGTTTTTTAAGTTGATGTACGTACAC
Organism: Macrobrachium nipponense; assembly: GCF_015104395.2. Lineage (NCBI taxonomy): Eukaryota > Metazoa > Arthropoda > Malacostraca > Decapoda > Palaemonidae > Macrobrachium > Macrobrachium nipponense. The sequence continues at coordinate 76,699,978 of NC_087201.1, read as the reverse complement.
TCGACAAGCGACCTCTAAAATACTGTAATTCATACTTACAATAAAATTGGATTTATCCGTGTTAAAAATATTTCATAACACTAAACCGTTAACCAAGAAAACCGATTAAACGAGCAAACGTTGCAAGTTTGACCGCCAAATTACTGGTGTGAACTAAGCAGATTCAAAATACCCTGGGTAAAAAAATCGGGAGTGACAGATTTTTCTAAAGATTGCTCTCAAAAAGAATGCGCTGAAATTCGGTACGACGAACTAAATGTAATTAGCAAATAAATTAAGAATGGTTCCAATATACTAAATATCATCAAAACATTTACTATAATGAATATTAGCTCATAAATAATCAAAATTTATTTCCAAAAGTAAACTTTATCTTAGTAACAAGTAAAGATTTTTTAGACACAAGGACCCTCCTAACATATTAATTTGGTAAGCAAATAAGTACGAGCGTTTTAATAGATAGGCTAAAAATTAGTCTAACAAAGAAAAAAGAAAGGGCAGTTTGTATCATATTTTCATATATTTCCTTATCTTTAGTGATTTTCGATAACGAGAAGAGGTTGGTGTATATTTTGTGAATATGTATATTCCTGACAGATAGAAGGATGCTTTCTGACTCCTACAGAAGACAGAGAAACGAAAGTGCATATGAAAATCTTCAAAGGACAGTAGCCTGTCAATGTCAAGCTTTATCAGAGAGTAAATGTATATGTATATCTCTATGTATAATGTTATATATCGACAAACACACTCTCAGGGAGCACGCCCTTACAAATATCCAGTTCCTTTAGAATACTCAAGCAATCCCGACTGAAAACGAAGTTTTGCTCACACCCACACACCGCACGCAAACAAGCACGCACGAACCACCTTTTTTTTTTTTTTTTCCTTCCCAGAGCCTCTGCTTCCTTACGCGAGTCTCAGGTAATGAGAAAATGGACGTCGATTCCGGGAAAACTTTGGCGAAATGGCAAATGTCATTCCAAAAAAGGCGGCGGGCAGCCGGTCGGCGGTGCCTGTTCCTCTCTTTGACGGGAGCGCACCGTTTATCACACCTGTAACCTCTGGCCAGGCCAATAGGCTTCGCATTTCCCCCCCTGTTGCATCAAGAGAAGCGCCAGAATAGCAACAGGCGGACGAGGAAAATAACAGCCCACGGATGTCATTCAGGGAATACTGACGCAAATCGCGACCCCGCCTTGCGTCAGAGCAAAAGTGAGACTTTAATGAAAGCTAGAGAGAGAGAGAGAGAGAGAGAGGGAGAGAGAGTGAGTATGTGTGTGTGTAACTGTCCCACATATCTCAACCGATGTTGTGTGCTTTATTCATACTTACATATCTAGATATTTTATACGTGTGTAATATACATATATATAGATATATATGATATATATATATATACATATCTATATATATATGTATTAACACAAAACACACACACACACATTCACACACACACACACATATATATATATATCTTATATAGATATAGATATATATGTATAATATATATATACCTGTTACCAGGCAATGTTTTTGTGGTACAAAGGTCGCCTTAAGCATGCCAGGTTCCCGGTTGTGGTTCGATCCCTACCGCACGCCAGTCCACCCAGTATATACGGGTACTAGCAGCAATTGCTTAGGGCCAAGAAAAGGGAGTTGATTACCTAATATATATATATATATATATATATATATATATATATATATATATACATAAGTAGATATACGTATATATATGTTACACACACACACACACACACAACACTATATATATATATATATATATATATATATATATTATATATATATATATATATATATATATATAATATTTTACTTGTATCAAAATACATATCATTTCATCACGTAAAACTGATGCATGAGGTCTCATGCAGATGACGTAAGAGCAAGTTCTCCTCATACAATATTACATACCTGAAAGTTTGTGGCACACATAACAATTTTTCATGCTATAAGTACGCGCATAACCGGTTGTATTAAAACAAGACGAAACAATCGTGTTAGAAACAAATAGTTATACGCATAAAAAATAACTCTATATATTTTTTTTAAATCTGGCGTCGAGCTGAAGGTTTGCCCCTTCGAAAGCGATTCTCTTTTCTTGCGTGATTTATGATCGCATTCTATTCTCTTTAACAGGGTCGCAGCCTATGGCGTTTTTCTCTCATCTCACCGTATGACATTTCGCATTTCTGTCCGATTTTACATTCCAGGTTCTACACGTATGAAAGATGCTTGCGATGATTGCTAGTTTGCCATAGTCTGTTTATGCACATAGAAACGCATATGCTATGTATTTATGTATGTATTATTATTATTCAGAAGGTGAACTCTATTCGTATGGCATATGCCCACAGGTGCCACTAACTTGAAATTGAAATTCAAGCTTCCAAGGAATTTGGTGTTCATTAGGCAGAAGTAAGAGGTGGTAAAGGGAAAAGCAGAGGGAAGAGATCTCAATCATTAAAAAAAAAAAAGGAAAATAAATTAATATATAGATAAGAATGTATTAAAATGCAAGGAGAATGGTATTAGCAGTAACAGTGCATTGCATCTTCGCTTTACTTCCCAAGTTCTTCCCAAGTTCCAATTGCACGACATCCCCCCTGGAAGCTGTTCCGCAGTCCAACCGTATGTAAACCCCTTAACCGTCTTGCCTGTATAAAGCAACACTTCATTATCATCATCCTCATCGTCTCGAATACAGAAGAGCTTTTGGGAAATTCCTCCACTTTTCTATCGAATGTGCTTCCACCTCCACAAATCTCCGCTTAGGTATGTATATCCAGCCTCCCGCCTCAAAGCTCTCTCTTCTGGCGCCCACAAGAGCTACTCAGACACTGTCATAGACTCTCCAACAGCGGTGACGAGATGGACATGTCCAGGGCATCTCCTACTCATTTTATTTAGAACTTCTGTAGTTTTCCTTATGGTGTCATTTCTCACTCTGTCCCACCACATGACGTCCAATATTCCTAGAACTTTATTCTTAAATCGACGAAATTCTTCGAATATAGTTACAGCAGCACCATAATTTACGTCCGCATAGCAATGCAGATCGTACTAGACTAGACTAAGGGTAACCATTACCCTCATATATCTTTACTATATATATATATATATATATATATATATATCTGTGTGTGGTGTGTGTGTGTGTGTGTGTGTGAGTGTGTGTGTGTGTATATATATATATAATTTCAGAGTATTTGGTTTCCAAATATCATTCATCCTGCCGATTGTTTGATTCCCAACTCATGGGAAGCTGCATTGGATGTCATTGTTTCTGGGTATTTGAAAGATTCACCCTCATTAATTTCTTTCTAAATCTAATATCATTCCACTCCTTTGAGAATCCTCTTTCCTTTATATTTATGTTAACCTGAGATTTACTCAAGTCCCATCTCAGTAGGTATATAGATGCAGTTTATTTCTATTAAGCATTAAGCAGCTTTGCAAATAGTGTTATAGATTTGCTTGATTGATTAAACCGCATCATCTGCATATCCCAAGTCTGTCAAGTTTCCGTCTTTAATCTAAACTTTCGCTCCCATCTCCGAATGTTTGTGTTTCATTATAAACCCATGAGAAATGCAAAGGGGACACGGCATTAACTTGGCATTTGCTTTAACAGGAATACCAGATACTGGTGTGCGGACGCTGTCAAATGCCAGATATATATACATACATAACTATATAGTATCTATGTACAAAGAAGAATTATTGCATACAAAAGGAAACCTCCCCTCACTTGCTGTTCTCGCTTGTAACCTGAATAATAGAATTGCGATGTGATATACTTCATGCCAAGAAGTGTAATTATTAGGGATATGTAGCGTGTCATCACACTTTCTTTTTAGGATATTCTCCTAGTCATTGCAGAAGATATTTCAAAATGATCACACACACACACATATATATATACACATATATATATATATATATATATATATATATATGCATATATATGTGTGTGTGTGTGATCATTTTGAAATATCTCTGCAAATATCTGCAATGAACCAGGACAATATCCTAAAAGGAAAGTGTGATGACACGCTACATATAAACACACACACCCATATATATATATATATAATATATATATATATATATATATATATATATATATATATATATATATATATATATATTCATATATTAGATAGCGACTAGGTTGAAGATACTGATGACGTGATAAAACTCAAGGTTACGATTAGCCCATGAGCCCAAATTAACCAAAATTAAAACAAATTTTTGTTATACTAGCCTCTACCTAACGCGATCACTTATAGAAATTATGACTGCATATGGCATTCCTGCAAGTTCATATAAACTTTTGGCTTATCTGATGAGATAGTAAAGTTTTGTCTTAATAAAAAATAAGTAATTATCCTCTAAAATTATTTTGCAAATCTTCCAGCTGCCCCCGGGGTAAAGTGAAATCGATTTCATCTTATCGTTAATCTGAATGTGATTTGACTTCACTGATTATCTATAGTAGAATCAGTCTACTCTAGAATATTTTATCACGTAAAATTGTAACTAAAAGAAAAAAGAAGACACTGAAGACCTTAGGCGGCTTATAATCCCAAAGGATTCCAGTTATAACAGCAAGCCTGACAAAAGAATAAATGAAAAATACCTCCAGTTTATTTCCATTATTCGGCGGACTACATAGAATCAGAAAACGATCACAAAAGGTGCCTTCTATTATGAGCTGACCGCTGACAGTCACGGCAGGCGGAGATGCGTTCTCTCCACAAGAAAGGCAATGATAAAAATATAAACCTTACTGGAAATTCCGTTCAGCCATTCTGCCTCATTTTCGTGCTGACGTCAGTTTAAAGGTTAATGGTATGAATTGTTAAAGAATGTTTAACCTTTGAAATACTATTAAGATAAATTTGCGGTCACTGTCATTACTCTGGTGTTTTTGGAAAGGTAGATTTGTTACAAGCAGAATTTTGCACGTCCAGTTCAAATTTTGTAGATTGGCTGACAGTAAGCCGAAACCGTAGCGTAGGTAGCGACTATAACATACGTACTTACACATATACATACATTTATGAGTACTTAATACTATAAATATTAAGGCTGTATACTTTTTTTTGTCTGCATATCTGTGTACGTATCTGTAGAAACGACAGATATTTCTCGTTTGAACTGAACTTCAATATAAAATTGAGGCCAGAGGCAAAGAGCTGGGACTTATGAGGTCATTCAGAGCTGAAAATAACGTCGAAACAACTGTGCGGATATGGTGGAAAGTAAGATGAAAGTATGGGAATATGAACGGAAGTATGGTCAAAGGAATGAAAGGGGAAAAAAAAAAAAAGGGTGGCAGCTAGGGGCCGAAGGGACGCTGCAAAAAACCGCAAGCAATGCACAGAGTGCACTGCTGTGATGGGCACTGACGGCTCAACCCTCCAACGGGGATGACTCGTTTGAGATAGAACATAAAATAAAGAAACAAGTATTTACTGACGGCGACGAACATTCCTTGGTTACGTTCATTAGATTTTGTTATCCTTTAGACGTCACGCGTAAGCAAGCCATACACAGACCTATCTGTTCAGGGAAGTGTCTTCAAAAAGTAGGTCTCTGATACTACTTTGGTTCTTCACTTAAATTCAGACTCTAAAAATATTAGAATTATTAAGATTTCAAGTTTCTGAACAACGAATCATTCAGTTTCCGAAAGTACTCGAATGACTTTTTATAATGTCGATAATCTACCTTTTCTTGCGCAATAGCAATCGTATTATAATGATATATATATATATATATATATATATATATTATATATTATATATGTATATAGGGAGATATATACATATAGACATAAACAGTTGTTATATATGCATACATATACACAAACGCACACACATATAGTATATATATACATCATATATATATATTGATTCGCTCTACCTCGGAATTTTATATATTTTCATATATCCGGACGAAGGGGAATTTTTAGTTGATAATAATTTTCGTCCCCTCATGGAATTATTATCAACTAAAAATTCCCTTTCGGTACTTAAATGAAAATATATACAAAATTCCGAAGGCATAGAGCGAATTAGATATTAAAGGACATTGTAGCTCGAATGATCTATATGAATCACGGTGATGTGATAAAATTATTCATATATATTATAATATATATATATATATATAATATATATATGGATATATATATATATATATATATATATATATATATAGTATTATATATATACAGAGAGACAGAGAGAGAGACAGACAGACAGAGAGAGAATTTCCTGCAAAGCAAATATATACCATTACTTCTGTTAACCTCAGCAGCGAATGAGGTACAGTGTAGTTTAGTCGACTGTTAGGGCATGCGGCCAGCGGTGAGAACAGCTTCTTTTGCCCCAAAATACTTGGTGAGAACAGGAACTTTCCACCAGGCCTCGAACCACGGAAGAAAACTTCATGCAACAGTAACAATATTGTATGTTATTGAATGCGGTTTGTCAGCAAGCATTAGGAAGACATGTTCCTCTCAGCATCTGAGGCTATGGAATCTTTGTGCTGGGGAAAAAGGGTCTTCCAGAGAGTCACAGTGCCAAAAAAAGGTCTTTCCCTTCCTTTCCGTATTTCGTGAAATTGTTTCCCATTTTCAGTGAGATAGATATCTTTCTATTCTCATACTTTTTTTTTTTTTTTTTTTTTTTGTTTTTTTTTTTTTTTTTTTTTTTTTTTTTAAACCCCCCTCGCACTCGTCTCATCTTCCAGGAACGTTGCTCTCCGTCGTTTTGCCACGAAAGAACTGCGAGAACCAAAAAATAATATTTATCTTTTTTACCCGTTTATTCTTTTCGTCTCTGGTTATGGAAGGCGTTAGCAGTGAGACAGATGACACAATCACCGTACCCAAATAGAGCCGAGAAGCGCTTCCATCGCCTCGCCCTTCTTCCGCTGAGTCTACGACCACTTACCAGGACGATTTGCATCTCTTTTGGCTTCCATGACGCCAGCTTGAACCAATTATCGAGAGAGTAATAAAATCATAACACAGTCGTAAAGTTCTCCAGACAGGAAATCGACGATCTCTCGCCCTTTTATGCTTTTGTTTTGAGCTCTCTTGTACAAACACACACACATATATACATATACAATTTTTGTTGGCAATTGTATTTGGTGACATTTCCATCTGAAATGTCGCGCGTTGTATAAAGGAAACTCCATTTATTAGGGAAGCGGAGTTAATCTTATTCTTATCGTGCTTTAACGGGGCTTGTGGAGAGACAGTGCGCAAGCGCATTTGAATGAATATACGAGCACACATGAGTGCACATGTATGTATACATACTGTAGATTTATCGCATATCTGAAAATCGGATTTGCGGATGTGATTGCGGATATCAATTTGTTTAAATTTGTCGATGCGGATGCAGACGCGGATATTTGATGACCATACCCTCGCGCATGCGGATGCGGATACTTTGTAAATTTAAATAATTAAGACATAATTAAATTGTTAAAGACGATTTTCAGCTACATAATTCAAAATTATGTGTTACCACATAATATTTGATGTACTAATTAAAAGTAGAAACATAAGTGATACCCATGTAGTGTGTGTATGCTTTCATATGAAACGGTTACAAACAGTAAAAGCGATACACGAACGTTTTAGTTGTCTTGGAAGGAACAAAGTTATTTCATGATCATTGCATAATAATAGTAGCAAAACTCAAAGCCCTTCTTCGCATGAGAGAGAGAGAGAGAGAGAGAGAGAGAGAGAGAGAGAGAGAGAGAGAGAGAGAGAGAGAGAGAGAGAGAGAGAGAGAGAGAGTGTTTCCCATAAAACGCAATACCCTGCTTTTATGGTTAGAACTGCTGTAAATGATATGTAATATCTAAAACGAATATGTTTTAAAACAAATATGCTACAAAACTATTAATATGCTATGACAAAGTTACTTATAAAGTATATACTGTATGAAATGTTAATTGTGTATGATACATTCTGTATAATAAAATGAAAAAGCCAAATTTAATTAAAAAAAATCTACTTTTAGCTACAATGTATGAGTATGAATTGCTGAACACTGAACACGGGTGAGATCCTCATATCTGTATTCTCAAACTGCGGATGCGGATGTTGCTTACAACGCCAATGTGGATGTTAAAAATTTTTTCAAATGGATACGGATATCCAATACATCTCTAATACATACACATACATATGTATGTATAAATATATTATATGTATATACATATGATATATGTATATATATTATATATATATATACACACACACACACATATATATAAATATATATATATATATATATATATATATAAATAAATATATATATATATATATATATATATATATATATATATATATATATATATACATATATATATATATATATATATATATATATATATATATATATATATATATATATATATATACATATATATATATATATATATATATATATATATATATATATATATATATATACATATATATATAGAGAGAGAGAGAGAGAGAGAGAGAGAGAGAGAGAGAGAGAGAGAACAGAGGATGAATAACTGGCACTGCCAGGGAAAACTCTGAATGACAACCAATAAATTCTCTCTCTTTCCCTCTTTCTCCTCCCAAACCCCACTGTTCTCTCTCTCATTTCTTCCCCCTCTCACTCTCTTCCTGTTAAGATAGTTGCTTCAATTACATTGCCCAGAAATTTTTGAATATAATTTTCACCACTTCTCACCTCGTCTTCCTATCAGGGCTAAACTTTGAGTTAAAGGGTATCAGGAGTGTCTCTACTCAACCTGGCGACCTTGAAACTATAGATTACACTCATTATTAGTAGTTTTTGTTTATTTTTACATGTCACCCCCTTCTCAATACCGCCTTTCTATTAGTGCTGAACTCTATTTACTCGAAATCTTTCACATTAGGTGTATGTTCTGTGCAAAATGTTACTATTTCGAAGTTTATGCAAATTCCTGGAATTCTTCTAGTGAAACTTTTTTCAGTAACGCCCCTATTTTCAGTTCTTCAGTAACGTCACTGGAAGCAAAAAAATAAATATCAGAATGTATAAATGTGCCTTAATTTCTCTGTCGAATTTTTAGTTTTCTGTAAAAGAAAACTATTTCTGTCCGTCCACGCTTCAGATCTAAATATACTGAGGATAGAGGACCGCAAATTGTTAATTTGATTATCCACCTCCAATCTTCAAATATACCAAACTGCAATCCTCTAACCTCAATGATTTTTATTCTTATCTAAAAATTAAAGTTATCCATGGATCGTGCAACTGGCAGCGTTTCCCGGAGGAATAGGACGCACCCTCGCTCTATCGGATCTGGCGAGCGGCTGAAGAGCCACCGTCAAAGCTAATGGTTTTACACAGCATTATTGTTGTACAGGAAAAATCGATTGCGCCGAAGAAACTTCGGCACGTTTTTACTTGTTTTCTTTGTTTCTGAAGAAAGTTTTGGTATCTAAGGGTTCAAGATAGCGGATTCAAAATGACACTTTAGCTTTAAGGTAAGCTTCTTTAAGTGAATTATATGATTACCTTAACAATGCACAGAGAGAGAGAGAGAGAGAGAGAGAGAGAGAGAGAGAGAGAGAGAGAGAGAAATTAAGCATATAAATAATTTTAAGTTTTCGCAGTTGTTATCATCAATATCATCACATCGTTTCATCAACATTAGAATTCCTACATATATAAGCAGTTCCTCATATGGCGCAATAACTTAAGAAGAAAAGCCGCTCATCCGCCTCTCGTGGTCTTAGATTTTTTGCGTATTCAATAGACTGAGCTCACTTTCACGCTCTCTTTCTCTCTCTCTCTCTCTCTAATATATATGTATATAATATACGGTATAGATAATATCATATATAATTATATATATTATAATATAATTCTATATTATATATATGATATATATGTGTGTGTGTGCACACACACACACACACACACACACACCCACACACACACACACATATATATATATATTTATGCATGTATATCTATATTATATTATTATATATTAAATATATATAATATATTCATATATATTTATATATATATATATTTATATAAAATATATATATAATATATACTTATATAATATAAATATATATCGATATCAGTGTTAACACGCAACATGTTTGACGAATTTTCATCCGTTAGTTCAGAAAAATGAGTGTTACTACTACAATAGGCAAAACGACTCCTTTGTGATCACTGAATACGCAAGACCAGAAAGGAAGGAAGAATGAAAAAAAGCCAGGTCAGGTCGCCAGCTCCTGTCCTGAAACAGAATGACGCAAGCAATGCAGCCTTTAATACTTAATGGCTCTAGAAATGGCGTCAGAACTATTTTCATCAACAATAACAACATCAACAAATGAAAACCCACACAAACCCAAATGGAGTCTCATATCACCTGATGAATAACTTTTTTGCTTGTTATTTGTTTCTTGAAGACATTTCGGGAAAATAGATTCGTTTCGAAGGACTTTTTGCAAAGCGGAAAACGGTCATCGTCGTGTTTTGCAGTTATATTTATCAATAAAAATTCCGTGTACGTTAATTCTAGTATGCTGCTGCTTTTGTCGTAGTTTGTATTTTTTTAGGTCCTCTTGCTCTTTTATTTTCTCTAGCTATTTCTTTTAGCGTTCCTTATTCCTTTATCCTCATTAATCTTTACCCATTCTTTCGTTAATCATTTTATTGATCTCTTGTTCATCTAAATTTCTGCCTCACATTTCCTAGTTCTTTCTACGATGAAAACAAAATCGCGCGTTTTTCATCGTTTGCTTAAAGGACGGTGGCTGAAAAGAGCCTCATCTTTCACTTTCAATAAAAATGGATTCTGAGCGGAAAACGGAAATAAAAGTATACGAAATTCAGACCAAATTGGTCTTTCTGTTCACTCATTATAAGATGTATTTCACAACTATTAGCAAATCGAAATCAGACGCTTTCAAATATAAGTATTAATATTAGAACCGCTTTAACGACGCAAACATGAAATCTCATTTTCATAGAAGGGTCATAGGAATGATTAATAGCGTTTTAAGATAATATTCTTTCAATACTCACGACGTAGTGTTATTGTGGGTATACATATTTCCATGACTGTTTCAGTGTAATGTAATTAAGTGACTTATCTTTTGTTTTACCGAGTAGTTCTTCATAAATGACCAAATTATTAAAGCGATTAAGATATTCAAAGACAAATTGTTCTTTTTTAGTCTTGTTTCCTGTTTCCATTCAACCGAATTCTTCATTTTTTTTGAAAAACGCACATGTTTTAACAAATAGCTTGAATACTTGTTTTTAAATAATTCTTGGGTTTTTATTTATTCTTTGAACTCAGCATCCGACATCATTTGTGTTATGTATCTCGTCACCGGGGATTACCACTCTTTGAAGATTACTAATATTCTCGGTATTATCGCTCATTTAACTTATCTCTCATGGTGACCTTTAAACCTGTTTTCTCAAATCCTGGGCTGTGCCATAGCCTTAATAGCATGGCTTTCTTCAGTAATTTATCGTTATTTTATATATATTTTAATTTCTATTCACTCCTTGGTCCTCTTTGCCACATTTTAATTTCCATTTAATAGTATTGGTTCATTATAAATAATAATAATAATAATAATAATAATAATAATAATAATAATAATAATTTAATAATAATTAATAATAATAATAACTTTTAATTTGAAAAATAAAAAAAAACTGTTTGCAAATTCCCATGGAAATTTTCAGTGGATCACTTGAAAAAAAAAATCCAGAGTTTCTAATTTTAACTTGATTAATGAATGACCATCTCTTTCGTTTATTTTGGCCATTCTTTCAAACTTGAAAACAGTGACTGAATATTGAGGCCAATACCTCAGCTGGGAAAAGGGATAACAGTGAGTAAATTTTCTCATAAATAAAAAAAAATTAAGTATCTTAAAATTCATTATTATTATAAGCATGCAGATTAAGAATAAGCTCTTCGTCAAAAAAACAAATTATTCTTGATAACATAGTTTGTAAAAATGGTTAGATAAAAAAGTAGAATTTACTGTCAACGAAAATAGACTTTCAAAAGAAAACTCAATTTCTCTCTTTCATTCTTTTTACTTTAATTGCATCTAAAAACCTAATTTAAAAAAAAATATGTACCCAAGAAGCCTTCATGGAAAAATCTGGAATAGAAATTCTGGACCAGGAATTTCATATTCATTAACCTAACTTCCAAAAGAACAGATCTCTAAGCCCTGAAAAATTCCGACACATATATGAATGAGACGAGAAGAAAGATATTGCAGAAAGTTAATGAAGTAATAAAACCAAGGATATCCTGTTTCATTATCCGGGTATCCAAAAGGAGAATTCTATTCTCGATAGAGAAATCTGGATATCCAAAACCTCAAATGACAGATAAATAGAAATCTGGATGGAATATTATTCGATTTTCTGAGAAAAAGGAAGGAGAGAAGGGGCAATGCTTAGAAAGAAGAAGAAGAAGAAGAGAGAGAGAGAGAGAGAGAGAGAGAGAGAGAGAGAGAGAGAGAGAGAGAGGATGAGCAGGCAGGTGAGAAGGATATAATGTGGTAAGTAGGAGGAAGAGGAATCTACAAGTGCGTCATCTCTTGACGTCAGCATCCCTAAGGCAACGGGCCCTTTTCGCTTCCCCTCAGCATCAGCGGCGCCCTTTCCGCGATGCCCTCCCACTTTCCCCAACGCCAGTGACTTATATAAGGCATTTGATGAACTTATTTTTCACCTGTCCCTCCAACCAAACCCCCGCCAAACGCCGTCATGACGCCCCCCCACCCCCTCCCCCCCCAACCACAAATAGGAATCTTACTTTCCTTTCGGAGTCGTCTTCCTTGTCCGGGTTTAGTTTTTTGTCTCGTCCGATTTCGTTTCCTACTTCGGTGTTCTTCGTCCAAAGACTGATTTATGTTTTCCTGTTTATACATTCCCGTCTCTTGCTATTTCCTATGCCGCTTCTCGGGAGTGCCTTAGGCTCGAGAAACAGAAATAATAATAATAATAATAATAATAATAATAATAATAATAATAATAATAATAAAATAATAATAATAGCACGAGTCACTAAATTGGTGAAGGAATCTACGGTAGTGTAAGTGTAAATGTATATAATTCTAATTTATATTTACACTTTCACCACTGTAGAATACTTCACCAATATTAATGATAATTGTGACAAATTATTCATCATTCTTGATCTAGTTTTTTTTTTATCTGCATAGTCCAATCAAAGCTGCGCATGGCGTCATGCTAATTGTAACTCGAAACTTAGTCAGTATTGGGAACTGGTCGACGAGGAGACAAATTAATGAAGAAATATCCTTTTACTTTCCTTAGCTCAAGAGTATGCATAAAGTTTTTAGAAGCAATACACATACCGTAGGATATAAGAAATTTCGGAATTGAGACAAACTTTGTCAATCACATTTTCTGTAATTTTTTTTTTTCAGATGGAAATAAGCAGGACTGTCCTATCAGAGTTTGATTTGTTTAGAAGCTATGCCAAACAAGTGGTGCCACCCAATTTATAAGGAAAAGAAAAGGCATATATATATATATATATATATATATATATATATATATGCCTTTTCATTCCCCTTACTGGGTGGCACTAGATGTATTTGTTATATTTACACACGCATATATATATATATATATATATATTATATAACATATACACACACACACATATATATATATATATATATATATATATATATTATATATATATATATATATGCATTAAACTACAAATGTCCTTTAATATCCAATTCGCTTTACCTTGGAATTAATACCTTTTATATATGCTACCTGAAGGGGATTTTTTTTAGTTGATAATAATTTCGTCCTCTCGTGGGTTTCGTACCAGCGGACAGAGGAGAAATCAGGACTTTAGTATGATATTGCCGAACCGGTAATGTCACTGAGGTCTTGATTTCTCCTCTGTCCGCTGATTTGAATCCATGAAAGGCCGAAATTATTATCAGCTAAAAAATTCCCCTTCGGCTAACATATATGAAAAATATGTTAATTTCCGAGGTTAGAGCGAATTGGATATTAAAGGACATTTGTAGCTTTACTGCATATATATATATGAATCATCCATCTATCTATATTATAATACAATAATATATTTTAATATATATAATATAATATATAATATATAATTATATATATATAGTAACGAAACCACAGGAAGAATAATAGGCAGAAATTTGTAGCAGAGCGCTTTCGTCCTTAGGGGCTTGGGTGGCAACAGATATATATATATATATATATATATATATATATATATATATATATATATATATATATATTATATATAAACAACACTTATATATATATATATATATATGAATATATACACACACACATATTTATATGTATACATACATACATACAGCCACTATATATATATATGTGTGTGTATATATATATATATATATATATATATATATATATATAGCTTAAAAAATCACAGTAGATGCACGTGACTCATAAATAAGCGAATACCACGGGAAAATGATAGTCAGAAATCCAAGCGCTTTCGTCTTTATTCAGACGATGTCTGAATAAAGACGAAAGCGCTTGGATTTCTGACTATCATTTCCCGTGGTATTCGCTTATATATATATATATATATATATATATATATATATATTATATATATATATATATATATATATATATAAACGAATATATACACACACACCACATATATATATACATATATATATATATATATATATATATATATATATATATATATATATATATACGTTTGCCTTTTCTTTCCCTCTTAGAGTGGGATGCGCGAGGCCGAGCTAGCCGCTAGGTTCTCAGCAAATCTTTTGGGATGGAGTTGCTGCCTCCATGCCATTTTTAATCCTGGATACTACCAGCGAAGTCGGGTGACTATCAGATCCATAATTCATGACGTAAGTTACCATTAGACCCAAGGATTTAAACGGAGTGTTCCTACAATTTTTGCCTAGGATTTGAACCTGTCTTCGTTGGAGACAATGCTACCAATTACACCACAAAGTCCAGTATACAGTGCGAAGATATGTTGCGGTGTGTGTATGTGAGGACATGCCGTATATTCTCCCTAAAGTTAAAGTTAAGTATATATTAGTTTAACCAGACCACCGAGCTGATTAACAGCTCTCCTAGGGCTGGCCCGAAGGATTAGACATTTTTACGTGGCTAGGAACCAATTGGTTGCTTAGCAATGGGACCTACAGCTTATTGTGGGACCCGAGCCGCATCGAGAAATGAATTCCTCTGATTCCTTATTAGCAGAGCGTGGAATCGAACCCGGACCCTGAGATCGGTAGTCGAGCACGTAACCGACTGGTCCAACGAGAAACTGATACAAATATCCTAATTTAAACATACAAAGGAAATATCATTGCCGACATGACCAACAGGACAGGTTGACGACCGCCGATGCCTCCTCAACTACCTGTACGTTTACCTGGAATTGGAAATGCGTCATCAATCACCTTGACTCCGGGAGACACCAAGGCAAGGGGAAATGATTGCCCTTAAGGCCATCCTCTCATGGCCGGATGAAAAAATAGTCTTCCCTGTAGGCAACAGGACAAGGCGAAGAATGAGGAAGAGAATGAAAAAGAGAGGAGACAAAGGAGTACGACTGGAGGAAAATGAAGAGGATTAAAGGAAATTGGAGAAGGATGTGAGAAAGGCTCAAAAGGTTAGATAAGAACACAAATAAAAAGATATTTGAAGGCACAGACAGGTAAGTGTAAATAAGAATGAAGAAAAAGAGATAAAAGGCCGAGAAAGAAAAAATGAGAGCGCATACCGCCAGTGCAAAAGGATGTCAATAATGATGAAACGTATAATGTTAATTATTCTCTATAACCTTTATTTCCTTCTAAAAGAAGAATTATTGATGATTAGATGCAAAAATTCTCACTATTTTTCAGTACGATGACGATGCTGATTAATGTAGAAAGTGATTATTTCATTGTTATTTTATATCGATGAGTTTTATGCAAATCAGTTAATCATATGTAGATAATTAATATCAATATTGTTACTTCTTTTTGTAACTACCACCATCATCATCGTTATCATTGTTCTAGTACTTCTTTTATTCTTTAACTTTTACTAGTTCGTGTCAAATTGAGTATATCTTAGTTTTACAAGACCACTGAGCTGATTAACAGCTCACCTAGGGCTGGCCCGAAGGATTAGATATTTTTACGTAGCTAGGAACCAATTGGTTACTTAGCAACGGGACCTACAGGTTATTGTGGGATCCGAACCACATTACATCGAGAAATAAATTCCACTGGTTCCGCGTTGGCCGAGCCGAGAATCGAAGTTCGGATCACCGGACTGGTAGCCGAGCGCGAAATCCACTCGTCTCAAGTGGAACTAGTTCGTGTCAAAGTGTCCCCTGCTTGTACTCCTTGGACTTCTGAGAAAACCTCAGCTGAGTTTACCATTTTATTTCACTTTATTTCATTTGATTTGATTCTGGCTCTTTTGCTAAAAGCCTCCGCTTGATCCTCAGGTTTTTGGCATCCTTGGGGATTCTCCAAACACTTCTTTGTTTCTGGTATATCGGTTTGTATTCATGCTCAAATCATTCACAATAGATGTGAAGTAGATTTGCCATAACATTTTCATCCGGTTTCATCTTCTTTGGGGTAAATCAGAACGGTTGAATTATCTGGGAACCAGGTATAGTATGCTATGTTGTGCACAGAACGGCGAAGTGATACACACACACACAACCACTTATATATATATATATATATATATATATATATATATATATATAATAATATATATATATATATAATATATATATATATATATATATATATATATATATATATATATATAGAGAGAGAGAGAGAGAGAGAGAGAGAGAGAATTGTGGAAACTATTGTACTCATCTAAGAGCCTTAGGATGTAGGATTATAAGAGGATATAAAATTACATACGCATGACTTCGATTATCGGTAGGAGCAAATGGTGATATCATTACGATAATAAAAGAAGAAATATTCATTTGACACTGCCCTAAACGACCATGAACTTCTAAAACAAACACTCATAGAATGAACCATATAAATTTTAAAAGAAATAAAAGAAAAGTGATATCATAAAAAAATGAACAGAGATGAGTTTACAGAGAAATAAAAAACGTTAACTCACGAAATCAACAAAGAAGTAAGAGAAGCTGAGGTAATGGCACATGGCACTTTTAGGAAACGCGATATCCTTTAAGTTGTGAGTATTGACATCAGTAAACAAGTAAAAAGTGCGACGAAGTTTCTTAGGCGCATTCGAGTTTTCTGTAGTGTATAATGATGCCACGGCCTCTGAAACCCTCAGCCGGCTGTGCGGCCTGTGTTATTGCGGTGCAATCATGATTAACTTTAACCTCAAATAAAAAAAAATATTGAGGCTAGAGGGCTGCAATTTGGTACGATGAACGATTAGAGGGTGGATGATCAACGTACCAATGTGCAGCCCTCTAGCTTCAGTAGTTTTTAAGATTCGAGGGCGGAAAAAAGATGCTGACGGATAGACAAAGCCTTCTCAATGGTTTTCTTTTGCAGAAAACTAAAACTGCCCTGAAGACCACTCCACGTTCCTCTCAGATATCCTCGACTAAGTCAGTTTCTGGAATTGCCTCCAGGAGTATATATAGAAGCCTTTATTTCCTTTTTTTTTTTTTTTTTGAAGAATTGCGCTTTTATAAATTTCCATAAACAGTTGCTGGAAAATGTGACACAATCACAAAAGAAATAACAAGAATATAAATAAAGATTGTAGGCAGAGACATCAGACATATATCTCGGATTTGCGTCACAGCAATAAAATAATAGGGACGGATTTTCACAAAAACATTCAAGTGAAGCTCTCTCACAGCATTTTAGGATAGTTTCTCCTGTTTTGTCAGGATGATAACATTGCTCAGAACGGCCTTACAGATGATCCTTGTGTATGCTAAGAAAAAGTTATTATATCATGGAAATGTATAGAGGAAGTTAAAAGATCATATATTAACGTTGAAGGTTTTCTTAACAATTTTTTTGACAGCAGTTACAACTAACTATATTCTATATAATGATCTCCAGTGATATTCAAAGCTGAAAGGAAGATTGCTTCCCGTTCAATCGGTAACACTGGACTTGTGAAGTTCAATATTTTTATTTCGTTATGTTTATGTACAGCTGACAGGGACATTAATTTTATAAACATTCTGTATTCGCTGAGTAATACTAAGTCAAACACGGCTCTCTCTCTCTCTCTATATTATTATTATTATTATTATTAGTCAAGCTCCTATTCTAACTGGCAAAGCAGAATCTTATCACAATAGCTCCTTTCGGGAAAGCAACTAACTATGGGGAAAAAATGAGTTAGCAGGCAAATAAAAAAAAAATAACCATAACAAACGGAAGAAATAAAACGTGAAAACACGAAATAAGACTCACGTGAATCGGCTCAATAAAAGAGTATTTACACCCAGTTTGAAATGCTAAAGTTCCAACGAGGCCTGATGATGCCTGGGAACACATTCACAACGCATGTCCTCTCTATCCAGCAGATGCATCAGGAACACGTACACAGTTAATCCTTTGCCTAGATATAGCTATAAAACACATGTTTTTGTTAACCCACATATGCTGGTATCAATAGTTAATAGTCGTTAGGATTATGAACCGTAGGGTGGACATTATTATACATATATATTGAGACTCAATTAACATTGGGACATTTTGTAACTTGTCCTAATATTATTTAGTCCGAAGGTAGACAAGTCATGTAAATGACTATTTCTTTTAAACAGATGACAAGGGGAAACTTATCATCCAAGCTGAGTCACACTGAAACAGGTGTAACATCGTCCTGACAAGGTGACCTGCTGTCTCTCATAGTTACAAAGCTGAAATCACGAAAGCTATTTTCTCTGACCTTTTAGACAAGTGATTCTCAACCTTTTTATGGGGATCCACGCCCCCCTCTATAAGAGGTAGGTATTCCTTCCCTACGCATCCCTTGTATCTATGATTAAAATTCCCTCCTAGATTTAAAGGAATATAATAAAAAAAGAGGATTTCATTCTTGACACTGCTTCTCAGCTACTAGATCTTGAATGCCAGAGATTGCATAGCGCAAGTCCCCCTCAACATTTAGCCTGTTACAGCTTCACAAAGATACATGGATCCGAACGAGTCCCGCTAGAGTAGTAGACTATAGGAAACTAACGTTATAAGGCTGTATTTTTGCAATTTTTTCATATACTTCTCAATAGTAGTTCCTCACTCTTGTTAAGACAGACAGATGGGCGGATTATGAAATTTAGGGTACAAGGTCAAGCACTGGGACCTATTTTGGTCATTCAGCGCCACTCTTGTTAAGAGAATACCGATATAATGAGAGAATTTTAAAATTTTCCCCCAGGGCTGGCAACCCCCCTGGAAATTGCTGACGCCCCCCATGTGGAGTACCATTGATTTAGACAAAGTCGTTGTTGAAGTGATGGATAACCAACTGTTTATCTGGAGGGAGGTAAAGTTTTATCAGTTAATAAGATAAAAATCATTTTTGGGCCAGTCCACAGCTTTATAGTTGATTGAACCGAACTTATGACTGGTACAGGTCCGTGTGACTTTGTACAATTACTGAGGTTGTGGAAAAGTACGGCATATCTTCAAGAAAATCAAACAAAACTGTGAAGATCCCAGGAAGCTACGATCCCGACGATTGGCTTTAAACCGGGTATGAGAAATCGTCATGAAAATAATAATGTTAATCGTGCAAATTAAAAAATGTCAGAATCAGAGTTGAAACATGGCTCATATCTTTCATATCCAAGATTCAATTAACAATATGACATTTTATGATACGTTAATTCAACCGGAAGGTAAACAATTAATTCTTCATTTTTTTAATAGATGGCACTGCACCGACAAGGGAGGCTTGTTAACCAAGTGCTCAAAGATAAATCGTAATGATATAGGTGTGTTTCATCCTGACAAGGTGACCTGCTCTCATTCTCTCCATCTCTCGCTGTCCATCCGTCTGTTTGTTTGTCTTTTATAGTTACGATAACTAAATTACAAAATATTTCATCTGATCAATGTTAAAGTGCTGAGTAGACAACTGTTTGTTTGGAGGGAAGTAAAGCTTAATCGGTCAAAAAAAAAAAAAAGAAAAAAAAAATCAGAGAAATTGGAACAATCCTCACAGTTGTGCTACATTCGTTCTCATAACGCTTTACTAGTTTTTCCTTTTCCGATACCTCTTATTTATTGTAACCTATTACCTCACGAGTTATATCGCTCAACATGTCACAGAACAGTCGGGCCATGCGAGGAAAAGGATGAGAGGAGAAGAGAGAATAAACAGAAAAAAAATATAGATGACATGGACACACACACACACACAAACCAGATAAAGATAACTCAAAGCATATATAGGCTACATTTATTCTTACGCGACAAAAAAATGTCATTCATTAATTGTTATTTATTGATTCGAGGGGATTTCAGGGAACAATCTTATATCGTTCCTCTTCGTCCATTTCGAGTATCGAACTCTGGTTGCTCACGTTTATAAATGAGCTTGCTATCATAGCCACGAGGCCACACAGACACACACACACACACACACACAGAGAGAGAGAGAGAGAGAGAGAGAGAGAGAGAGAGAGAGAGAGAACGATGCTGGACAAAAGAAAGACGTCAATATAGGAAGCTGAGACGGGAAATGAAGTTTCTAAGGAGGATGTGTACCATGAGGGGACAGGGAGAATGTTGAGAGGACAGGTAAAACGAACCCAAATATACAGTAAGTCCAAAGCGGGAAAAATAAACATCATCAGATTCTTTATTGTGAAAACGTAGAGACACGGAAATGTCTGCAAATCAGGTGAGAGAGAGAGAGAGAGAGAGAGAGAGAGAGAGAGAGAGGAAGGCGCTCACTTTCGTGAGAATTATGCGCACAAGTGTAAAACAGAATATAAGATATGCAATAACTGTTGACAGATGGAAAACGAAGAGATATGAAATTATCTAGTCGCGAACAGACAGCTAATAAAGTTATACAGTTATGGATTATAAGACAATTACATTAGATAATTAGTATCCCGACAAAAAAAAAAGAATTCTAAAAAATCAAGGTTACATTACTGGCGACGCAGTTTTTGAATCATTACCAACACAAAGCAACAAAACTGGAAAATCACTGTAACATTTTTATCATCGAATTCACCAAGATAAAACAGACGTTACTGATGCTTGGTTAGTGAAACGAGTTTGTATGTCTTGTTCTGAAAGATTAAACACTTGTTGAGGCAATCGGAGATGTAATGTGTATTGTTATGGCGATTCGTCGACATTGTTAACATAATTAAAGGTAAAACTAGGATAAAATAAGAAATGAGGGTAAATATATTAAAAGCAGTGCATTACTACATAATAATAATAATAATAATAATAATAATAATAATAATAATAATAATAATAATAATAATAATGGACGACATCAAGCTGTATGGTAAGAGCATCAAGGAAATAGATACCCTAATCCAGACTGTAAGGATTGTATCTGGGGACATCAGGATGGAGTTTGGAATAGAAAAATGCGCCTTAGTCAACATACAAAAAGGCAAAGTAACGAGAACTGAAGGGATAAAGCTACCAGATGGGAGCAACATGAAACACATAGATGAGACAGGATACAAATACCTGGGAATAATGGAAGGAGGGGATATAAAACACCAAGAGATGAAGGACACGATCAGGAAAGAATATATGCAGAGACTCAAGGCGATACTCAAGTCAAAACTCAACGCTGGAAATATGATAAAAGCCATAAACACATGGGCAGTGCCAGTAATCAGATACAGCGCAGGAATAGTGGAATGGACGAAGGCAGAACTCCGCAGCATAGATCAGAAAACCAGGAAACATATGACAATACACAAAGCACTACACCAAGAGCAAATACGGACAGACTATACATAACACGAAAGGAAGGAGGGAGAGGACTACTAAGTATAGAGGACTGCGTCAACATCGAAAAACAGAGCACTGGGGCAATATCTGAAAACCAGTGAAGACGAGTGGCTCAAGAGTGCATGGGGAAGAAGGACTAATAAAAGTAGACGAAGACCAGAAATATACAGAGACAGGAGAATGACAGACAGAACAGAGGACTGGCACAACAAACCAATGCACGGACAATACATGAGACAGACTAAAGAATTAACCAGCGATGACACATGGCAATGGCTACAGAGGGGAGAGCTCAAGAAGGAAACTGAAGGAATGATAACAGCGGCACAAGATCAGGCCCTAAGAACCAGATATATCCAAAGAACGATAGACGGAAATAACATCTCTCCCATATGTAGGAAGTGCAATACGAAAAATGAAACCATAAACCACATAGCAAGCGAATGTTCGGCACTTGCACAGAACCAGTACAAAAAGAGGCATGATTCAGTGGCAAAAGCCCTCCACTGGAGCCTGTGCAAGAAACATCAGCTACCTTGCAGTAATAAGTGGTACGAGCACCAACCTGAGGGAGTGATAGAAAACGAACAGGCAAAGATCCTCTGGGACTATGGTATCAGAACGGATAGGGTGATACGTGCAAACAGACCAGACGTGACGTTGATTGACAAAGTCAAGAAGAAAGTATCACTCATAGATGTCGCAATACCATGGGACACCAGAGTTGAAGAGAAAGAGATGGGAAAAAATGGATAAGTATCAAGATCTGAAAATAGAAATAAGAAGGATATGGGATATGCCGGTGGAACCCGTACCATAATCATAGGAGCACTAGGCACGATCCCAAGATCCCTGAAAAGGAATCTAGAAAAACTAGAGGCTGAAGTAGCTCCAGGACTCATGCAGAAGAGTGTGATCCGGTAAACGGCACACATAGTAAGAAAAGTGATGGACTCCTAAGGAGGCAGGATGCAACCCGGAACCCCACACTATAAATACCACCCAGTCGAATTGGAGGACTGTGATAGAGCAAAAAAAAAAAAAAAAAAAAAAAAAAAAAATAATAATAATAATTATCAAAGTATCGCTCATGGATGCCGC
>NC_087201.1:76662307-76673775 GCF_015104395.2 Macrobrachium nipponense | reverse complement strand
CTTGTGTCATGTGCCACCCCAGGAGGGGATTGATGATGGGTGGGCCGTGCGGTCCCCGTCTCGCCCGTAGGGCTTCGGGGCACTGTGCCACTCACACTCCCCTTGGGATGCATATGGGAGGGTATTTCCCCGAGGGGCTGGGCCAGAGTGGGAAAGGCAAAACACTGGGTAGCATATTTGGCGGGAGTAGCCAGGCAGCAGCCAGCCGACCGGGGGTCTGATGGCATGAGTAATCGAGGTCCACATTTGTGCAGGACTCTTGCCAAAATTTAACGAGGTTTTCTGGCATGAGGTGGTTTCCCCACTCAAGCACCGATGCGTTTTATTTCTACGCTCGCTTCTAACAGCTGAGATCCCAGACTGAAGCTCAAGAGCGCATTTTCTCATGACATCTGTAAACACGCCTTTCTATGCATGGCAGTTTTAGCTCTTTCTTTGCAAAACACTTGATGTCTTAGCCTCCCGTTATAGACAGACATTTTGATGAAAGTTAATTACGTCAAGATACTAGCTTCTTAAAGAAGCAATCCCTTTTATAATTAAAGCAACGACAACAACGACATCAGATAGAAAGAAATGACCCAGAATGAATCTTTAAGCTCTTGACAGGAACTTTAGGATTTGACACTGACGAAAGAAAATTTTCATTTTTATATCTATTTTCCTGATGCTTAAGTTAGAGCAGGTGTCATTTTGCCAGCACATGTTCTTGCTACTGAGAGATGTTCGGTACCCTCTCCCAAGCAATTGGGCCATGAATGATTTGTCATTTTCTGTGGAGAAAGTGATTGAAGACGATCAAGTGCTGAGAGTCATCACCTTCAAATCAGTAATATTATCCTTTAGATGTAATAGCCAAAATAAGGGAATGATATTTTTATATTGTAAAGAAAAAAGAAGTTTGATAGGTTGTAAGGCTAATCATTTTTCAGGAGAAAAATAATAAGACTTATTAATATCTTTCAAAAGATCTTTGTATTTATTCTGCAGAACTTTCTCGTCCACAAGTAGATTCTCCTCTTGAAAGATGGATGGGTTAAGGAAACAGAGAAAATGGTAGAGAATTGCAAAAGTGAACAGTAGAAAGAAAGAAAAATCACTGATTTTTGAAGGACAACAGCAGAAGAGAATATTAGGCGAAGATGTTTGGTAGGAGAAATCTTGAGTGAATTTGGTTGTATTGAGCTGTCGCTATTCACTTGATATTCTAGTACATGACTTTAATCAATCAAAATTTCATCGTCCGTGTTTCCGCACAGTTATTAATCAGCACTGTCGTTAACAGTTTGCAGAAATCACTCGAAAAAAAAGCCAGTAACCTAAAGAAGAGGAATAAGAATAAAAAGAAGAAGAAAAAGAAGAAGAAGATATCATTAACTGTCCTATACTAGTTCCCGGGGGATAACGAGTCTAAAGTTTTACCAATCACGCCCTACGATGCATTTTCTTAACTCCTACACTTCCTGTAGCCGGTGCGGTGCCCCTCCTATGCAGTGAGGCTAAACGCCTCCTCCGAGTGTTACGTGGGAGGGCAGGCAGGCAGGCAACAGTGCAGGAAATGGTGATGAGGTCATCAAAGGCAGTTCGTCGACGGGATTTCAGCTCGCTCGTTACTTCCAAGGAGCTGATCTCTCCTACTTTAAACCTCTTGGGTTCCATTCGTCCTGCCTCGACGGAGGAGGCGTTGCCTTCTCCTGCCCTGGAGGTGTCTCTTGGGGGCCCTTCCCCGCGCTCTGTCATCTTCCAGGAAGACGTTCCATTCGAAGTGCCCCCGCGAGGCGCCGATTCACACGGAACAGGAAATTGAGAAACCGGAACAGACAGTGTTCCGAGCTGACTCAGCCAGACAGACGGCTCGTCGTTAACGATTTCATTGCCGCACTGTTCTATTGACGCCAATCATATCGTCATTTTAGTTTCCTGAACAGAAAACTATTGTGCCGGCTTTTCGGCTTTGTCTGTCCGTCAGCTCTCTTTTGTCTGGCCGTCAGATCTTAAAAACTACTGAGGCCAGAAGGCTGCAAATTGCTATGTTGATCATCCACCCTCCAATCATCAAACGTACCAAAGTGCAGCCCTCTATCTTAGGCAGTTTTTATTTTATTTAAGGTTAGATTTAACCATATCGTGCACCTGGCAACGATAGCGGTCGGGCCACCGTCGGGCCGTGGTTAAAGTTTCGCTGGCCGCGGCTCATACAGCGTTGTATCGAGGCCACCGAAAGATATAGATATATATTTCGGTGGTCTCGATATAATGGCCTTGATTATACTCTGTAGTGGCTGTACAGAAAACTCGATTGCACCGAAGAAACTTAGGCGTACTTTTTACTCGTTTTTATTTGTTAGTAAATGAAGTCGGTCTAGTTTTGTTCTGAAGTTAGATTAGAGCAAGTGACAAATTTATTTTCTGGGTTCCGATTTAAGTTGTGAGTCTGTTAGTCAAAAGGTCTTTGCTTGTGAATCGTCATCATTATAATAAAAACCTATTTTCCTTCATGATCTCTTGCGGCTTTGAATCAAGCATGCATTGAGATATTATACACAAAACACACACACACACACACACACACACACACACACACACACATATATATATATATATATATATATATATATATATATATATATATATATATATGTGTGTGTGTGTGTGTGTGTGTGTGTGTGTGTGTGTGTGTGCATGTGTGTGTAAAGTGTATTCCTTGACGTCTCTCTCTCATATATCTGTATATATATACGTATTATATATATATATATATATATATATATATATATATATATATATATATATATTATATATATATATATATATATATGCGCGCGTGTGTGTGTGTGAGAGAGAGAGAGAGAGAGAGAGAGCGAGAGAGGTCCAAGGAATGCATTATTTGCGAAACATCCTAGCCACAAGCTCAAATATTTCAAGAGAGAGGAATGCCGGGGAATCTCACTTGCAACATACTAACGTTAGTCAAATCTCATCCTGTGGAATCAGAGGCCATGTCACAACATCAAAGGTCAAGGATGCAGAAGGTGAACAAACCCTCATCAGAAAATTCCCTTCAAAACTTCTCAAGGGAAAACCGATAGCGCCGTCGAGAACCACTCAGAGTGATGTCCTGGAGATCTGCGAAGTACACTTCCGCAAATTCTTCCTTCCGTAAACAAGGAGGACTAAAGAGATATTAAAGACAATATCTCCCGTAGGGAGGTAGTGCTGTCAGCATGAGTTGCACTGTAGGCATTACTAAAGGTTCTTTGCAGCATCTCTTCGGCTCCTAGCTGCCTACAACCCCTTTCATTCCTCTTACTGTACCTACGTTCATATTCTCTTTCTTCCATCTTACTTTCCACCCTCTCCTAACAATTTATTAGTAGTGAAACTGAAAGGTTTACCTCCTGTTACACTTTTCAAACATTTTTACTATCGATATCCGTTTCAGCGGGGAATGACCTCATAGGTCCCAGAGTATACCATTTGGCCTAAATTCTACAATTTACTCTATTCAAGAGAACGTAGGAAACGAGCAGCAGAAAGTCGGACATTCGAGGAAGAACAGTGACGCAGATGACGGAACAGTTGGGAAAAGGAATCTGCCGAGAGTCTAAATGCCAAACGCTCGCCCCCCCCCACGCCCCTTCTCGGCGTTTCCTCGCAAGCTTGCATATTAATGGCGGTTCCGCGGAAGTTTGGTCACCGAACGTGCTTTGCCTTAACTTTCTTGTTTCCTGGCGGGAGTCGTTCTCATAAAAAAGCAAATCTGCTTATCAGGGGATTATTCCAGTGTTTAGATTTTATTCTCTTCATGTCAACGTATTATTGTTGATTGGACACATGATTGTAGTTTTTATTGAATAGAGGAACAAAATGTAAATTCTGTATTCATAAAATAGACAAACTAAATGTAAATTCTGTATTCATAAAATAGACATTAAATGTAAATTCTGTATTCATAAAATAGACATTAAATGTAAATTCTGTATTCATAAAATAGACACACTACATGTAAATTCTGTATTCATAAAATAGACAAACTAAATGTAAATTCTGTATTCATAAAATAGACATTAAATGTAAATTCTGTATTCATAAAATAGACATTAAATGTAAATTCTGTATTCATAAAATAGACACACTACATGTAAATTCTGTATTCATAAAATAGACATTAAATGTAAATTCTGTATTCATAAAATAGACATTAAATGTAAATTCTGTATTCGTAAAATAGACATTAAATGTAAATTCTTTATTCATAAAATAGACACACTAAATGTAAATTCTGTATTCATAAAATAGACATTAAATGTAAATTGTGTATTCATAAAATAGACAAACTAAATGTAATTACACTTCATGAAACAGGCAACCTAAATGTACTACGTAGCTATGACTAAACCACGCACAGACATTAACGGTTAACTCGTCAGAACGTTACTATAATTGAAAACGTATCTGCAAAAGTACACTTCATTCACACTTCATAATGAATCGCGAAAACTCTCCTGAACGTTGGGCGCTGTCCAGCCTCAGCGGCTCAGCCAGTCAGCATTCAGTCACTGCCCGGTTTCCTTTGATTGTGGACCACAGTGGGGCCGCTTCTGGGAGATGCCTGAACAGTGAGTCAGCGAAAGAGTCTGTGGCAACTCATCCTGCCAGATGGGCATTAGATGCTTTTGTTCTTTAGTTGAATCTTTCCTTCTTATAGATGGTTTTGTTCTTCAATTGAATCTTTCCTTCCTATTCCCCTCAAGCATTTTTTTTTAAGTAAAAGGAGTAACTGAGTTTCGTTACAATTACGGCACATCTTTAATAATAATAATAATAATAATAATAATAATAATATAATAATAATAATAATAATAATAGTAATAATAAGTAAGTAATAATAATAATAATAATAATAATAATAATAATAATAATAATAATAATAATAATAATAATAATAATAATAATAATGAATTAAAAATGCAGCATTTTGAACATTTGCAGTTATTTAAAACAAGCAATCCAAAAGATTCAAAACTGATGTAAGATGGCTGATGGTCATTCAATAGTAATAACTTACAGATGGAGACGTGGAAATAAGAGAATAAGAGATATGGAAATAAGAGAATATCATTTAAATCAGTAAATTTATCTCTAAGTACATTTTATTAGATTTAAAAGTATTGTATGTATTGAGCTATTTTAATCTTCAATAGGAGTAAGAGTAATAATGATAATAACAACTGACGGTTAATTTTTGCATAAATATAAAATTGCACTTTAATAGATAATTCGTCCATTTTTTTAGGGCTGGCTGGTTGGGGTCATCTATATATATGTATGTATGTATGTATGTATGTAGTATGTATGTATATACGCATATACATAGACATATACATATCTGTACGCGCACAGATATGTAAAACGTGCAAATGAAACGATGCTGTCTGAAGACAAAGATGTCACGTTTCGGTGGCATAAATATTTTGATGAGTTATTTAAATCTGGAGACAGAAAAACTCCAGATACAATGAATAGAAGAGTAGAGGAGGTTCATATGAATTCGAAAAAGCGTATGGAAGTGTCTGAAGAAGACGAAGAATGCAGTCACAATGTTCAAGGATTATGATTACCTGATGGATGTTGCATAAGAGTGTGTGTCGTACAGTATTTGAGAAGCTGACTTATTTGTCTAAGGAATAAATATCTCTGGATGGGGCAACAGTAATAGAGTAACGAATGAAATGAATAATCGTCTGGAAATACGATAGAGGTGACTGTATTGAATTGAATTAAATATAGAATTTAGGCCATAGGCCAAACACTGGGACCAGTGAGGTCATTCAGGGCTGGAACAGTAATTGACAGTAAAAGTTTGAAAGGTGTAACAGGAGGAAAACCTCATAGCAGTTGCACTATGAATCAATTGTTAGGAGAGGGTGAAAAGTAAGATGGAAGAATTAGAGTATGTAAGGAGGTACAGTAAAAGGAAATAGAGGGGTTGCAGCTAGTGGCCGAAGGCACGCTACAAAGAACCATAAGTAATGCCTGCAATTCATCGCTTGATGTGCACTGACGGCACTTCCTCCCTAAAGGGGGGTTAGGTGACTGTAGGTATAATAGTGAATGACATGACTTCGTATACTAAGAAATCACAAAAGTAAGCACGTGATTTTGTATATTAGCTGAAGCCACAGGGAAAATCTAAAAAAGAAAAGACAGAATGCCAAGTACTTTCGTGTATTTAACACATCTTCGGGGCACAAAGTACTACAAAGCGTAAAAACTAGTGAGGAAGAAAGTTCTCACAAAAGCAAAGCGAAGAAGAAAAAAAACATAAGAAAAAATATATATGTACAATAAGGTCATTACAAACAGAAACAACGTTCGTCTAGATTACCCAATCACTCAACACCCCAACAAGTCAAAAGAAAGTACTTGGCATTCTGTCTTTTTTTATTTTTTTTATTTTCCCTGTGGCTTCAGCTAATGACTTCGTATATAGTTGGAGATCGTATGATAAGATTTTGATTTAGAGGAAGACAATTAGGAAGAGAGTATCATGCGTCTAGAACAGTGTGGCATTATAGGCAAGGAAACAGTCATGTTACTATTTTGAGAGCAAAGAGAAAATAGTGACGTGGGGCACAAGAATCTATAAAATATTTTTTGGAAGAGAAGAGGAAACGCTGAGAGGTGGATATGTAGTTGGGAGGTTTTGGGAGCACAGAAGGAAGTATACTGACCAAGCGTTGCGTATTTTGAGTGAAAGAATGATAGGACCTTAGTATCCAGGAGGCACGGGAGTGATTACAAGGTAGAGTGGCACAGTATTGGGTAAGGAGGCTGGTGTATGCACAACTGAATGTACCATAGTATGCAGAATGATATATATGTATATGCGTGTATATGTGTGTATAATGTGCGTGGTTGTGTGCGTGTGCGTGTGGGTCTCCTGTATTCCATATTATATTTTTTTTTCCCTTTAAACTGAGATGCTCTTGGAAGTTGTCACCCTTCCGGTATTTAGCGAGTCTTTATGAGGCGAAGTTGCCAAAGCCGCGTCATTCCCCGTTGAGGTTTGAAAGACTAACGTGTAGAGGGTGTTTGACTTATCAAAAAAGTAGTACGTCATAGTATTTTCAAGTGTATATGCTGAGACTTATTGCACATCTGACTTATACAGCCATAACACCGCAAAATGCCTGTTGATCTCTCACAGCAGAGGGTCATTCATTCAGCGTCGTAGTGTGTACGCAGACTGGCTGGTTGTGGTGGTATGTTAATAGCCTGTTATTTGGGGAGAGTGTATGTGGCACTGTTACTCCCCCTCCCCATACACCCCCCTCGGGAGTCCAACTTTTCAACCCCCTCCTTCATCCCCCACCCTAACCTCTCCCCTACCCCTGAAAAAAGTCTGATGGTGGCTCTTAATTAGCATATCCGGTTGTGAGTCGAGGAAAGCTGATGCGATGCTATAACACACTCTCAAGGAACTCATTGTGAGTGGTCACCCCCTCCTCCCCCTTCCACCCTGTTCCCCTTTCCCTTCTCCCTCCCCCCTCCCTCCAATAATCCTTTCCCCTGTTCGTCTCTCTCTCTCTCTCTCTCTCTCTCTTCCTCCATTAAGATCTACCAGTCTCCTATTTTGGGTTATCAACCAAGACACTGTCCCGCTGTTCGTGGTTAGCCTGCATTCATGTCTGTTCGTTTTAATGTTTATTCCTCTGTCTGTCTGTCTGTTTCGGGGCGAAATACATTTGCTTCGAGCGTCTCTTCTGTGGTTTTATGCTTTCTTTTTCGTTTTGAGTATCACGTATTTAATTTTTTCCGTTTTCTTGGATGTTAATTTTTTTTTAAAGGGCGGTTACTTTACTACATACGAAGATTCAGATTCCTACAAAGAAAGGATCATATATATATATATATATATATATATATATATATATATATATATATATATATATATATATATATATATGTGTGTGTGTGTGTATATATATTACACATAGATGCATACATATATATATGCTTGTGTGAGTATATGAATGAATACGTAATAGATAACCATATAAGACGTGTATGTATGCAAATATATTATGCATATGATATTTCAAAGTATATGGTACCTAATACGAGTGTACTGTTTTACCGTTAGATGCTTAGGCATTTGTTTACCATGTGCCGAGGCCTGGTACATGGACATATGCATTCGATGTGGCAACATCGACAGTATCCTATTGCCATTTCTTTCTGCACATCAGACCCTTTCATTAAATGTTTATTTATTCAGAGAAACTGTTCCTCACTTGGACGTTTGTCGCTGGTATTTAGGCTCGAGAAGTGTTGTAAAGCTTTGATAGAGTTACCTTGTTAAATGGGAAACTGTCTCACAATACATTTTGGTATAGTTCTGAAATTTTGATATTTGTGATAGATAATGTGTATGCTTTTTTATATAGCAACTTGTAGCTTATAAAGGTAGAAACAGATAAAAGTTATTAATTTGGTTTGTATGCTAATATATAACTGTAATTAATTAATCAACTAACTAACTATCTATCTATATAAGTAGATCGATTAATAAACAAATGATCAGTAGCAAATGCTTAAAATATCCACATTTGAATCTTAGAGAAAAAGGCAGTTTTCATTCGATGTCAGACTCATGAAGTTTTGTCTTTGTCGTTCATTCATTCAATAACCCATTAACTTTCTTTAGAGCACAATGAGTTTGAAGTCCGCGACCGCAACAATGGAATACCAGGAAAATCGACCTTTAAAGGTTGCAAGGGCCAATACACAGCTACAGCTTGAGGTATTTATTAATCGGAGGTTCTTTCGTTCGAATAATGGATGTGATTGCTCTGATAATTCTTTGCGGTAAGAGACGTTTTACTCGGAATCACGATTACTAGGCTCACTCTCACTCAACTTTTGTTTGGATGAATGGCGTTGTTATGGTTGGTCATTTTACCCGAGGCGGTGAAAGCAACGTTCTTCCTATGGTCGAACCATTCACTGTATGGACTGAGGATGCTCTTAAAGACCGATTTTTTTTTTCTATGCAATGTTTTAGCAAGATATCAGAGCAAATTATTCAGTGTATTTTCCTATGCTATCCACACTGTTACCTCCTCCGATTCTGCTATTTCTGCTGCCACAGCAACAATTATTGCTACAATATAATCACCAGTGATAATATTACTAGTCCCTGCTATCGTCAACAGCACCATAATATTGCAGCAAAAATCATCCAAGCTTCATTGTTAACAAAAAGTGCACACTCATGCTATCCTTATATCCCTCCGAACATTAAATGAAGACTGAACATAAAGGAAGTATCCATGTCTGACAGGTCCCACGAAGCGGAAGGCCAGTGCCACTCTGCTTCCTAGTCTTCCATAAACGTTGCTGACCAGTGAATCACGTGACAGAGCCAGGCCTGTCTTCCGCACTCACCTAGCCAGTCCACAGCCTACGGATTAGCGCTGCAATGGCAGTCGTAGGCTACTTTTTACCCGCGACCCTCCTCCCTCACGGTTGGGTGGGTACCTTTCTCAGCACCCTGCAACTTGCACTCGCCGTCGAGTTGCACTTTCGCTGCCGAGAGGGAGCATGAATTAGAAGGAAAAGCGGCAAAGGGTTTCTGATATCTAATCAGCTCCTGTTCGTTACCGTGTTATTGTGAGTTCATCTCGTGTTTCGTCTGATAGAGACGTCGAGGGAGTTCTAAATGAGTAATGTTTAGGAGGAGATAAACAATGAATAAATGTTCTCAAGAAGTTTACGAGTGATGCTGTCTTAGAAGATCCCTTAATCATCTGGTCAGATAATGAATTTAACGGTAATGAGATTTGTACAAACAAATGTACATGATACGTTATTTTTCTCGCAACATGATTTTGCAGTATGTGAACCTCTTGAAGTCTTCAGGTTATATGATATCATTTATATGACGTCATTCTATTTTAGGCTATTAAGTAACAAGTAAAAGTATTGATTACAAACACTTGCATTCGTAAATAATCTCATATAAATGCCACCTTCTTCTAAGAAGCAGTAGAACAGGGCCCTGTCCGCTTAGAATAGTGACAAAAAGCGCGAATGCGAGATAAGAACACTCAAAAAATGACCGAAAATCCTGTTTACAAAAGAGAGAAGCGACAATCAAAGGACATGCAGCCCTCAAAATCTCTTTTACGCACAGTACTCCTTGGTTCAAGTCGTTAAGCAACATCGGAGACAGGGCGGTAAGTCTGATTCTCGTAATAAATTTGGGAAGAACTTCTTGGACTTATGATGTTGTCTTTTGAAGGCGAAAGGAATTCTGCAAAATAAAGGAATCTGGGACCGTTGTGTCCATCTTTCGTGTCAAGGGAGTTGGTAGCTGGCCTCTCTATTCTTGCTCCTTGAAAATTCTCACTAAGGAGGAGAATGTTAGGAATGATAATTAGAGTCTTATTTAGGTGCATTTCGTGCACGACAAGAAGTATAAGGAAAAGATGGAGCAAAAAAAAAAAAAAAAAAAAAAGATAAATAAAATAAGATAGAAGAAGAAAGCGCACCCTATTATCCGTATTGGTTTATCAGTTTGAATAATAGACCTTTCCAGTTCTTGTTTGCTGAACCTTCTTTTTATATTCTTCTTACATTCTTGAACAAAGAGATAACGTTGTCTCTGTCTCTATATTGCTCATGACACCGACACTGGAATTCAAATATCACATTTGGATTGTTTTTATTTTTTAGGTGAAGAAGTCATGAAAGATTCGAAGAAAAGTAAAGGAAGCTATGAATCATCCCAGTTAAATTAATTATGTTATTGAATTACATATTATTCACTTCTTCCTGTAC
The DNA here is from genome assembly GCF_015104395.2 of Macrobrachium nipponense. Classification (NCBI taxonomy): domain Eukaryota; kingdom Metazoa; phylum Arthropoda; class Malacostraca; order Decapoda; family Palaemonidae; genus Macrobrachium; species Macrobrachium nipponense. Next base: position 76,662,930 of record NC_087201.1, on the reverse strand, counting down.
AGGACATGAATAACTGAATGCAATTGTGTTGCGAAATACGGAGCGTTTCATTCTTTTCAGGGACATGCGGAGAAAAGCATGATAAAAGCATTACTTAATCGAAGTCTCTATCATTTTATTGAAGAGAAGTCTTGTCGTTTTGCAATGCGCAAAAAAATAAAAAAAATAAAAAAAATAATAAAACTTGCGCAAAAGGAGTAAAAGCAAAATTACATGTATATATATTGCCGTCGCTCATTCACAACTGATGACAATGTACGCTGCACTGGAGTTGTTCGTTTTCTGTATAATAAAACTATCGAGATGGCTATTTGTCTGTCCGTCAGCACTTTTTCTGTCCGCCCTCAGATCTTAAAAAATACAGAGGCTAGCGGGCTGCAAATTGGTATCTTGATTATCCACCCTCCGATCATCAAACATATTAAATTGCAGACCTTTATTCTCAGTAGTTTTGATTTTATTTAAGATTAAAATTAGCCATAATCGTGCATCTGGCAACTATATAGGACAGGCCACCACCATGCCGTGGTTAAAGTTTCATGGCCCGCGGCTCATACAGCATTATACCAAGGCCACCGAAAGATATATCTAATTTCGGTGGCCTTGATTATACGCTGTACAGA
>NC_087201.1:76647307-76652307 GCF_015104395.2 Macrobrachium nipponense | reverse complement strand
GGAAATAGACAATAGGTGGCTCCAGCCATTAATTCGCAAATTTCTCATGATATGACATGTAGGATACGTATCTTTTCCGAAAGTATCTGTATTAGGTTTTACAATACCATACAACTTTAGGGGATACTATGACATGTACAAGACAAGTGTTATTGGCATTTGTTGTAAACTGGATGAGTTGTGGCAGTGGGATTTTGTCACTTATATACGTGGATTTTTTATATTCCAAATTTGCGAGTACGAAAGGCATGTGTGTCAAAGTAGTAAAACTGTCACAAATATCCAAGAATGACAAATTTAGAAATCAGCTCTCGTTCTGGAGATTGGTTGACTTCGATTCTAGGCACAAAACCTGAATGCTACCGGAATAAGTGCACCAGAGTCTGAATCAATGCACCTTACTTGATATCCGAATGGATAAGTACCAGCGTTCACCCGTATCAAACCCGAAAGCTATAGGTTCAAATCCTGGACAAGGTAGTTACACTTATCGTATACAATTCCCTTTGGATGTAAGTCATTTCCAAGATTTAGCGAATTTGATATTAAGGTGTATTAAGAAATAATCCGTCACTGAAAACAATAGTATAATTTTTAGGAAATTCAATAATACATCACTTACCTGTCAATGTCCTTGGATAATCACCTCCATAATATTTGAATATTTGTAATCTGTGTTTTCCAAGTTCTTTGGTGAACAGTGCCATGCAATGATGATCTCCTCAAAGTGCTCTTCATAAAATAATGAATCTTTATGATAAAATGTGACATTTGCATGCTATGGGATTTTCACAGAAGAGTTTAATTTGTTTCATTCAGAATATAGTAGTACATATTATGCCCTTTGCAATACCCGTCATATTCTCTGGCATGGCAAAATTGACTTATCTTTATAGAATGAGAGAGATAATTAACTTACATTTATATTCTTATAATGCTACGTTGTGTAATATTTCCTTTTAGTTATTAAATGTCTTAGAAGACTAGATTTCTTTTCCTCGTATGATGGGAATTGTGGAGAGAAATTATCGAAGGAAAGTCGTAATCTATCTGTTCCTTTTCAATTTGGTTCTTTTTCATATTTGCGCTTTAATATGCAGTTGATCGTATTTCCATGTATTCTAAGGATTTAGCCTAAAGAAGTCGTAAGTACAAATACAGTCTACGCGAAAGGATGACTGTTCAGGTGACATCCTCTCTCTCTCTCTCTCTCTCTCTCTCTCATACATACATACATATATATATATATATATATATATATATATATATATATATATATATATATATAATATATATAGATATATATATATATATATATATATATATATAGATATATATATAGTATATATATATATATGTATATATATACATATATATATGTATATATATATATATATAATATATATATATATCTATAAGAGAGAGAGAGAGAGAGAGAGAGAGGAGAGAGAGAGAGAGAGAGAGGATGTCACCTGAACAGTCATCCTTTCGCGTAGACTGTATTTGTACTAACGATTTCTTTAGGTTATATCCTTAGAGTACATGGAAATACGATTCTACTGCATATATATACATATATATATATATATATATATATATATATATATATATATACATATATATATATATATATATATATATATATATATATATATATATATATATATATATATATATAATTTATATGTGTGTGTTCGTTGTGTATATTTATGATTCTTCAAGTTATCTCGCACAGCAGAAGAGATGTGGTGTTATGATTATAGTAAGAATGAAAACGTTACCTTGTTTGGTAAGGACCAAATGTGTAAATCTGCAATGTAACGACTCCACGCGAGTATGATGACGTTTCCGCGATCATCTGCTGCAGCAGAAGTAGCGGCATGCCGCTGCTATTGCTGCGTCAGGAGGTTTCTTCGGGAGGGGGAGGGGGGCATAACGGTGACGCGGTGTCTGTAGCGGCGTGCGCCACTGACCCATCCTTCAGCGCTTAGCGAACGCTGCCGATTTTTTCCTTCCCGCCTTCAGGAACGTCTTTTATTGTTCTCACCAGACTTCGGCAGAGTCGAAGGACCTTAACAGATGATAGGAAGAGGGTGAAGGTTCCTCTGTGAATGGCTGCCTTTTTCAGTGATGATTGTGCGTCAAGTTCGCTGGTCATTTGACAGATATTCACATGAGAGAGAGTGAGAGAGAGAGTAAGAGAGAGATGGTTGGAACATCTGAAAGAAATTAATTTCAAGAAACGTAACACCATTCACGAAAAAACACCAATTGATTTGATTGCCTTCATCAAAATGATTAACAGCATATGTATTCCTTTAGCAGCAATATTTTGCGCCCCTGGGTTTTTTAATTAATAAAAATACCTATATACTTATTCAAGTAGGAATCTGTCTTACAGCCTCATCTATAGAATATCAAATAAAATCACTCGTACTATTTTGCGAATTCCTAAGATGCAATAAGCCATCTCTGGGAACACTGAAGAGCGAAGGGAATTTCTGAAGTCAAGATGCCTTTGATACGCAGGGATGCTCCATAGACACATGTTTTCCACATTAATTGTTCCAGTGACTTTTTGTGTCAAAAAAAAAAAAAAAAAAAAAATAATTATGTGGAGCGTCTGTACAGAAGTGAGAAATAGGTTACACTGTAGCCTCTAGCAAATTTGTTTCTTACTTATTCCTTACTAAGTAGATTGACATCAACCGTGCATGTGATGTTTAGGCCAGTCCCTTACGACGCTCCTGATTGGCTATTGATAAGCCAATCACAGGGCTGGAAACTCTTAGTCTGTCTCGAGAGAGTTCACATAGGCAGGATGTATGTTCCACCTCTCCTGAGGGATACTGAAATATCCCTCAGGAGGTGGAACATACATCCTGCCTATGTGAACTCTCTTGAGAGACTGAGAGTTTCTAGCTCTGTGATTGGCTTATTAACAGCCAATCAGGAGCGTCGTAAGGGACTGGCCTAGACATCAGATGCACGGTTGATGTCAATCTACTATAGTAGATAAGTTTGTTTCATACTTATCTTTCCCTTCCCTTTCCCTAAATTTTAATGCATATGAGACGTAATGTTTACCCCGTGTTACCCGTTTGCGAACTCGATTATGGAACCCAGCTTAGTATTTCTTGAGAGTAAGGCGAGCAGGAATGTTTTTGTGCAGTAAAATTATAATGCCATTCAGTGTGGGGTTGTAATAGTTATAGAAAGTCATTGCATCATTAAATTTTAACCAGCTGTAAATTTTAGTTTAATCAAATCTTGCTCCTATCAAGGTTTATTGCTCAACGTTGCTGAGCTGCTCAGTCTTGCAGAATACAGGAAAATGCAGGCAATCTCCATATGAAATCAGCAAGAGAGACTGATGCAGGTTAAGCCCATTTCGTACTAGGGTGATAAGTCTTATACTCGGTTTATTCCATCTGTCCACCTGCCTGTGGTGCTTGCACATGGTAACACTGCGTCCCGGGCTTTAAATAGTTACGCTATGTGTAAGTTTTAGGTAAATAAAAGAATATCTGAGTATACATTTGCGACTGAAAAGTATTTAAATAATTTACTGTATGTGAATTACACCGTTAATATTCGATTAAAACACTTTTCAGTTGCAAATGCACACCCAGACATCCTTTTATTTACCTAAAACTTACACAGCGTAACTCTTTAAAGCCCGGGATGCAGTGTTACCATGCGCGAGCACTACAGGCGGATGGACGGATGGAAAAAAACAGAGTATAGTTACAAGAATATCTTTCATTTGCGCCAGGTTTCATATCCTCTCCGAGGCCATGATTACGCTGCTCAGAAAGCATCCACGTTCGGTACCGTAGAAGCATTGGCCACTCCTTCATGTCACTCACTGAGGAAATGAAGAGCCAGCGGGAGGAAATTACGAACTGTGCAGCAGCAGCAGCAACAACAACAATAACATCAACAAACAATTGCAATAAGGGACATCAGTTACGTTGCCACCATGATGAGTTTTTTTTGGGGTTATTTTTTTTTTTGGTGGTCTTCTTGTTAGTCAGTTGGCGAATGGTGTGATATGATTGATAACAAGATATTCTGGCAGGTGGATCTCATTTATTTGTTTGGCAGCGTATCTATAAAGCTTCTAGTCTTTGCATAAATGTCTACCAGTCTATGTGGTTCTTGTCTTTTATTTTATAATTGAAATGCTTCTTTCGTTTATTCAGAAATCTCTTACCAGTTTTCTCAGCCGATTCAATCGAATTACCTTTGTTTTTTAACGGGTGCTGACTCCATGTTACTTTTTCCTACACAGAATATATACCTTATATTGGAGCAGCTTCTGCCTATGAGCTTAGTAGTGATTTCAACATTTAGTGCAGTGTTATCTGTGGCCAGTCTTTTGATCTCTATCCCGTTGAATACTGAAGAAATGAAGTTATCTTGTCTACGAAATTAAGCAGCATGCGATTTACCATATATCGTTAGACAGTTTACTTCGACTGGCTAGTGTTTACTCTTTCTCTCTCTCTCTCTCTTGCTCTCTCTCTCTCTCGCACTCTCCCTCTCTTTCTCTCTCTCTCTCTCTGCTTGTTTGTAAATATGTTTATGTTAGCGTATATAAGTGAGAGGTGCATTTCCTTGTCTGTCTTTCTAGTTACGTGCGCGCCTTTGTGTGTATTCATGTGAGTTACGAGTCCATTACTCAAATTCTGAGCCCACCAACAAGCGTTGTCAACGGAGAGATATGCAATTCAACACCCCCCAACCATTTCCTCTTTCAGAACAAGTAGGTGGTGTCCTGACGGGGAAACAGAGAGAGAGAGAGAGAGAGTGTTTCTTCATTCTGGTCGCGTCTGCCGTCGGACCCTCGAAGAATGAGTTCCGTTTGACAGGGAAGTCGGAAATCATTTCTGGCGACGCAGCCAATACTTATCTTGCGATGCTATTTCCCGCGCGTCTCCCTCTGCGCAACGCAAGATGGGTAAGTCGTGATAAGAAAATAGAATGATATATATATA
>NC_087201.1:76629807-76644807 GCF_015104395.2 Macrobrachium nipponense | reverse complement strand
TTGATTCATAGTGCATCTGCTTTGAGGCTTTCCTCCTGTTACACCTCATAAGTCCCAGTACTTAGCCTTTGGCTTAAATTCTATACTCAATTCAATTCAATTCACCAGATCTATGGATATTGCGTTTATGCGTATGATAAAGAAATTATGAAAAAATGTGTCTGGTGGCAGGTCTCGGAAATCAGTGCTTAGATAACCTTTTAAATGACTGTGATTAAATACAATAACTATTTACTTGGGCAGCAAATCATATTTATAACTAAAACTGCTCGATCCCAGTGAACTTGCGTTATTTATTCGGGGATATAACAGCAGTATATTAATCCGGAAAATACCGACGTTTCCATAATCATTAAAAAAGATAATAATAATAATAATAATAATAATAATAATAATAATAATAATAATAATAATAATAATAATAATAATAATAATAATAATAATAATAATAATAATGGGTTTTATCATCTAGTTTAATCATCGCTTTCCTTCATTATTTGTAATCAAATTAGTAATTGTACACTGTAATTTCTGTTTATCAAAAGATTAAGAAGATATGTTGCGATAAATTATTATTATTGTACTTGCTTCGGCAGTACATATACTAAAATTGGAACGATACAGAGAAGATTAGTATATGTACTGGCGAAGCAAGTACAATAATAATAATTTATTTGCAACATATCTTCTTAATCTTTTGATAAACAGAAATTACAGTGTACAATTACTAATTTGATTACAAATAATGAAGGAAAGCGATGATTAAACTAGATGATCCCAAACCCATTCTTATAGTAATTATTATTATATATTATTATGATTATTAGTAGTATTATTATATATTATTATATACCTAAGCATAAGGTAAAACACTTCTGAATCAGGTAAAATGGTCATTAAGTTGCCCAGTATATTTCTAGAGATTAGAAAACGTACGAAGTGTGAAAGGTTAAGATATTTCCTCTACGAGACAGAATCAACGCAATTATTATAATCAAGAACTACGATGCCACAGCGTTCAGCACCAGAGATCTTAATCTACATCGACCCCAAAATTGCTAATACAAACGTTAGGCCTACAGTTAAAGCTGTTTTGATGTCCTTTCAGTTGAAAATCTAAGGCTGGTTGCTCATTTAGTTAAATCTGTCGAGGTTTTTACAGATGATGTTAGTTCTATCATTAGCTAGAAATACCATAACCTTTAGAAATGACGACTAATAATTTTCTGGTTACCACAAGTGAGCCGGCGCATGTAGCTATTTAACATATACACATGTGTGCAAAACATTATCCCTTCCACTTGTACGAAGCACAACGCGAATGATGTTGATAACGGGACAAAGATAATTATGCATTGTAACGAAACGAAACCAAATAGTAATTGAAAAATGGACAATAAATGATAAATGAAGCATAAACACAGAAATGCTGCACTTACAATGCAGTGCAATTAAGGAAATATGTCTAGTTTGCACTTATAGTTGGTGGATAATATTTCTGTTTTAGTTACATCTCGTTCGGCTGAAAGGTAACGGAGAAGGCTTCCTCTTTTGGACGGTCGTGGCCTCTGCAAAATTAAATGTTGGGCGCGAAAGGTTACCTGTATTATTTGTGTAATGTAATATATAAAAGTTTTATAGGTATAACATAGAAATTATTATTATTATTATTATTATTATTATTATTATTATTATTATTATTATTATTATTATTATTATTATTATTATTCGACTATGAATACAGGTATTATTATTATTATTATTATTATTATTATTATTATTATTATTATTATTATTATTATTCGACTATGACTACAGATATTATTATTATTATTATTATTATTTTATTATTATTATACTTATTTAATATATTATTATTATTATTTATATTATTATTATTATTATTATTATTAGTGGACTAAGTCTGAAGATACTGTTGTTATTATTATTATTATCATCGTCGCCCCTTGTCTTTCCTCTGTAATCTAATCTTAAAGAAGAAAGGTAGAGTAGGTCCTCTAGATATCAGTGATTACTGTTCTTGAGATTATTACACCTTACATACTACTTAGCTTAACTGAAATGAAATAGGACAGAATAAAACCAGTGACAAGAGTTTAATGAAAGTGGGCTGATACATTTGCTATTTTAAGCAGCCCAGAAAGTCCTTATTTATATACCAGGAGCATTAGGCCATTTATGAGGAAAAAATGATTGAATGGTCGTTTTCTATAACGTGCTAATTGTTGAATACAGTTTCAAATGATAATGGAAAGTTATTTTTTCCTCGGTAAGCTCCGTTATTTGAGTTTCTTCTTTTGCAAGTATTTTGCATATCAATTTACTAATAGTCAGTGGGTAATCAATAAATTTCGAACGCTAAATAATTTATCAATGATGTTTGATTCACACAGACACAGACACACACAGACGCGCACACTCACCACACACACACACACACACACACACACATATATATATATATATATATATATATATATATATACTACACACACACACACACACACACCACATACACACATATATATTAATTATATATTATAGATATATACTAGATATATATATATATAGAGGTATATATATACTGATGCACATACACAGCTGATAACAGTTTTCTACCAAGTCCAACAGTAACCAATCCAGTGTGCTCAGTATTACATCCGTCTGTGATGATTAGGATATTTCCCAGTAAATCAGTTCCGTAAATTTAGAAACATTTCAATAATGAATTCGGTACTGTACTGAATAAATCGCAAATAATGTCGTGCTTTGTCAATATACTTTGTCATTATTGTCTGTCTTCCTGGTTCTGTGGTTTCATGGATACGTGCGCGCAACGAATAACAATAATGGTGAAAAATGCGTAAATGCCATAGGTTGACATCCGATTCAACAACGATACTCTCTGATCGAAACCGATTTTCTCTAGTCAAAACTGACACCTAAGTTAATTATATCCTGTTAGATATAACGTTACTTAGTTCGTAAACATGCGCTGAATTATATGAGTAACGTTACGTCCAGTTTGGCCTCAGGAAATCAGAGAAGTGAGACATTCCTGGTCACGTCTGTGGAATACCATCACTGTGCGATACCGTTCTTGTTCGGCGCCCTTACTGTGCACTGCTCTTGACGTTCACAGTGTCAGGGGTACCCCGCTGCGAGGTCATGCGAGCCCTGGGTATGAACGAATATATTTCGAGTACTTCCTGAAAGGAGCCAGTGTTTGGCTGCTCTGTCAGCAGGAATCCACAGTTATTAGATAATATAGTCATTTGCTTTTGTGGATGATCAAATAAACTGCATATTTCTCTTACTAGTTATTTAGAGACCGGAATATGATATTCTGTCGCCAGACTGTTTACACTGATGTCAGTCTATGATCATTTACGAAATAATTGGATTTTTGTGAAACGTTGCTGAAATAGTTTTTATTTCCTTTTAGTGTTTCATAAATTAGATGGCCTTCATATAGGTTTTGCTATTCGAAACTATATTCGTTTAAACATTTCTATCATTACCAATATCGGAGTAGAAAGAAGCAAAACTTGCAAAATATCCGATTAAGTGAAATGAAAGAGGGTCCTTTGCAAGCCATATCTTGCCTCATTGAATCACAGAATGGGAATGAAGACATTACAAATGGCTTTTAGGTTGTTGTTAAGATTTCCGTTTCTCTAATCATCAACCAAGAGAGAGAGAGAGAGAGAGAGAGAGAGAGAGAGAGAACCTAATCATGCAATTCATATATTTTTCTCTTTGCTCATGCGTTCACACATACATAAATACATACTTTTATTTACACATACATACATATATATTTAAAAAGGAGTACTATTCCACATCAGGGAGAGTGTTAACGGCAACAAAACGGATCCAAATCGATAAGAAGATGCGACTACCTACTAGAATGCGGATGGAAGAATTATGATCACGGGGTCTCCAGGGGATTGGGGAAGGAGAGGGTGGGGGAGGGGGAGAGCAAGGAGTTTTGGGGGAGATGGATAGAGGGAGAGTGGGTGTCTCCCCACTGCGGAAGTAACTGGATGTGAGCAGCAGCAGCAGTCACGGATCATGACGTCACAAAGTCACCGGGTCACATCTCATGGCCGGGCTGTGTGCGTGTGTGTGTGTATGTATGTGTTTGTATGTGTACAGTCTTGATGTAGAAGGGGTTTTCATTCGTATGTCAGCAACTGATACTGTGTTACACGTATTGTATTTTTAAAATCTTTTGTTATCAATTTTTACAAATTCTGGTATATGTAAACTAAGAATTCAGTCTAGGCCAGGTCCGCGAATGCTGTCTCCACCATGAGAACATATAAGGTTGTATATTGAAACTCTACAATATCTTCACGAAGACAAACACGATACATGTAAAGAAATGTTTAAATAAGCAAAACCACATAATCTTTTGAGAAGGGTACTGTAGGAAAACCGCACCAGACCCTTCAAGTGAAGCAACTGAATAAGATGCCAATGGGAACCGTCAGTCTCAGTAGCTTCCCTCACACCAGAGGCATTTCCTCTCTCGGACTCTGAAATGCTGATTTTGAAATAGTTTCGTTTATTGCACAGTTTGCATAGGCAATATTGATTATGAATAGGTCGAATTATAAAATATTTCATAAAGAATAATAATAAATAAAATAATAATTAAAATAAATAATAATAATAATAATAATAATAATAATAATAATAATAATTGGGAAAAACTGTCTATCGCGAGAGTATATATAATGTTCTAAGAGGTCCACAGTAATAAAAAATGTTGCGAGTTTGTGTATGATTTAAAAACCCTTTACATAGCTTTCGAACCCTTCCCTGGGTTCATCTTCAGTCGGAAAAAAAAAAGATGAACCCAGGGAAGCGTTCGAAAGGCTATGTAAAGTGTTATACACGAACTCGCAACATTTTTTATTATTGTGGACCTCTTAGAAAATAATAATAATAAAAATGACGTATCCAGCCTTCCGCATCACCCAAGAGGAAGACTGCATTCGTCAAAGATAGAGCACAAATTACAAAGGATTACATAACGGAATTATAACATGTGGAAAAAGAAAAGAGCATGTTACTGTCATCCTTGTTATCGTTTTGTGCGTGCGTGCGCGCGCGCGTACAGAATTTCCTTAAACCAAAAAGTAGTAATTAAAGTGGCAATTAACTGTTCACATGGAGTGGTGCTCCGGAGGGCGTCAATCTGAGTGTATGCAACTTCATAACGGGGATGGGCGGGGGAGGGGGAAGAGGGTGGGTTTGGGGGGGGAGGAGTGGACAACCGTTACTTAGCTGTGTTGTAATGTCCTGAGAGGCGCTTCACCCCCTTCGTTCTTTCTCCTGTTCTCTCAACTGAGATTTTGTGGGTCATTCAGGTAAAGGTGAGCGAGAGTCTCGCATCGAGAAGAAGAACCAGGAAGGACGATGAAAGGGAACGACCCATAGATAGTACATGTTAACTAGAAGAGAGGTGACGCCAGAGGGGGCGTCTTCCATCTTGGAAGAGGCCGATATTTATGCAAGTTCTGCGATTGAGAGTAGTTTTCATGCGCGCAACTCCCTGTACAGTAATTTATACACGATGAAATTTATGAATGTAAGGCAGTGATTCCCGACCTTTATACCTCACGGAACCCCTGATGAAACAATATATAATATATATATAGTATATATATATATATATATATATATTACATAAATTATCTATATATATATATATTATAATTATATATTTATATATTAAAATAATATATATATATATGACTTAATATCTATTACTACTATTCTAGCTGTGTAAATTCAGTCAGGGTCATTTGCAATAGATATTTATTTCAAGACTTCTTGTGGAACCCTGATTACGGAATGAGGAACCCGAGGGTTCCGCGGAACCCTGGTTTGTAAGACATCTTGTGTTTCCAAGTCAATTTAACTTACAAAAATATCGCGTCACATCATGTTGTAAAGACCAGTTACTCTCAAATACTGAGTGGCAAAATCGGCTAGATATAAGAGCATCTCTTATTGAGAACATTCTTATAAATAGAATATCTCCCTTCCGTTTTGAAGGAAAGTAAGATCTTTGTGAAACCTGTGGCCATAGGCCAAGCAAATATTCACCTCAAATAAAAAGTCGACCTTTCGTCCCATGACGTAACGAATTCCAGGGAGTCACCAAAAACGGGCAAGGTTCAGACTCTCGTGCATTGCGCTCGCCATTGCTCCTATCTCATTTTTGTGGTCCTACGTTAGCAATTAATTGGAACCTCTGGTTAGTCTTCATGCAAAAGAATGATTTCCATCCAATTTTTCTTCTTCCAATCACATCTGCTCCTCAGTCCCTCTTAGTTGACGTTACTTCAGTGTTTCCCCTTTTACATTTATTTTATTAATCTCAGAAACTTTTCTCATTTTATATAGTTTCATTTTATTTTCTTTCCCCTTATCCTTCTAAGTTTTTTTGTTTTCTGTCCACTTATTCACTTCGTCTCTATATATCGATTTTCTGTCAGATCAAATTCGATATCTTCAAGAAAACTACGGGTAAAATAATAAGAATAAGCTAAGGCCTTCAGAATGTCATTACGAAGCCGTAATCTCTCTCTCTCTCTCTCTCTCTCTCTCCATCCGGTTGTCATCTGGTCATCCGGAATATTTACTTCAGTGAATAGGATGAGGGTTTCCTGCCCGACATCTTTTTCATTTTTTTCATCTTTTTTGTCAAGAGAACAAACTCATCGTTCTGTTGGTACACCATTTTGCCCTGAGGCAGTTTTGTCTCTCTTGATCTCTAGTTTGACTAAATTTGAAATGATCTGTAGGTAGGTTTCCTGTGAAACCTTCTGGCTCTGTTCGCACATAGTCTGTATTCAAAATTCTTAACAATACACAAACACACACATACCGGTGTTTCGAAATTAGAGGCCCCACCCTCCACAGAACAAATGGAAAGTTATGAAGGTTTCTTCTATAGCCTATCTCCAAGTACATTATCTTAAGTTTCTATTAAGCTTTTTTTCATTTTATATTTCTTGTATTTTCAGACTGAGTGACGGAGTTAGATACAGCCATGGCTCAGAAGAAATCAGATGGATTGACCGAATCCGGGCAATAACCTTCAGAGAGGCCAGGGATGCTGGCGCATCCTTCATTTCACGTTCCTGTATAGCTAAATACATTTAAAGAGATGAATCCTTGATTAAAAGAAACTGGAACAAAAATCCATATGACTGTCATCGCGAAAAGAGTGAGAATCTTAGAAGACCTGACGTCCTTTCTCAGGAGTCAAAAGACATCATAGCTGAGGCAGTGGGTAGACCAAGAAAGTCTTTACGTAAATTGGCGCTTGAACTAGAAGCAAAAAGGGGAAAGAAGAGATGTTATAGTGCTCTATATCGTGAGTTGAAAAAAAACTGGTATCAAGCCACTTCATGATATCAGCAAGACCAACATCACTCAGCAACAGAGAGAAGACTGTGCAAGACTTTATGGCTCATTTCTTAAAGATTGGGATGAAGCTGACTTTCTCCGTGTTGCCGCACAAATGAATTCTTCAGTTACACAGTCAGGGAACCAAATCATAAAAATGAAATCATTTGGGCTGCAAAGTTGGATGATATCAGCGTATCATCCAAAGATCCTGAAAATATGTTATCTGTTGAAGAAGTCACATTTTTGCATGATAAGGCACCATGTTTCAAGGCTCTTCAGACACAGGAGCTGCTTCGAAACTGGTATCGATTTCTTCTTGTCAAGTGAACTTCCAGGTAGCTCCCCTGACCTTAGTGTATGTGAAAACATTGGTAGTATCTTAAAGGATCGTGTTGAAGCTCGCGCAGTGAACTATGATGGTATACCAAACCTCGACGACCTGCGAAGAGAGGTGGCCGAAGTGCTTAGGGAAACGGAGTTTGAGTCTGAGCTTTTTTGCGATTTGCTGGAATCATACCCCTCAAGAATGCAGGCTATGGTACAGGCAGGTGGAGGCCACGCAAAATATTAAATACTCAGAGAGAAACTTAAATAAATACCTGTTCTGAATTATTTTTGTTTTTGTCCATATCAATTTTAGTTTAAGCTGCAGAGGGGGCTCTAATTTCGAAACACCCTGTATATATATATATATATATATATATATATATTATATATATATATATATATATATATATATATATATATATATATATATACATATATATATAAAACGTATATGTGTGTGTGTAAGAGAGAGAGAGAGAGAGAATATTAATATAGATATATATATATATATATATATATATATATATATATATGAGTATGTATATGTATATATGTAATACATATGTATGTATGTATATAGATCATAGCTTCTTGAGTTGCCCACTGAATTTACATCCTTTTATCACAGTTGTTATATGTTCATGATTATCAAAATAGTTTTAATTCCCAATCTACGTTCGTGGTAAATCCATCCATACAGATGGGAATTGCTTAACTGTATTTTTATTTTATAAAGTTGAACGCTTTACTTACTGTTCACTATGAACCACTTACACAGAAAGCCATCTCTCTCTCTCTCTCTCTCTCTCTCTCTCTCTCTCTCTCTCTCTCTCTCTCTCTCTCTCTCTCTCTCTCTCTGTTTTAGTTCATCTTAAATAATCACTCTTAGAATAAGCAGATATTCAAAATTTTCTCTCTGCATCTTTTTAAGATCCACGTGAACGACCCTCGTTAGAATAACAAAAGAATGTATGAAACTCTCTCTCTCTCTCTCTCTCTCTCTCTCTCTCTCTCTCTCACTCACAATTTACATTTTACTCATGTATCCACTCGTCGAAAACAACAGAAAAATTAAATGATTTTGAAACTGCATCGTATATATGTATCAAATACATTATGCACATTAATGGCTTAGTTCATTGCTTCCTGAATGTTAATAAATGTAGGTAAAAAATTAGGTCAAGGTAAAACTGATCCCGTTCTTGGTTGCATTTCAAAAATGAAACAATTACCGGTGTAGTAAATGATGTTAATTAATTCTACACACATTTACATATTGCGTTCCCACATGGTAAAAAAATATCGGTAATATGCTTGGTTGAGCAATGACTTGGGTAATTATCAATAAATTATATATTTTTGTTTTGACATTATACAATTTTTATTTTGCTTTTTCGAACATTTGTGTATAAATGAGTAAATCAGCTTTAAAAGGACATCAACATGGCTGTCCTAGTGAAGACCATCATAGAATAATAGTGACAGCGAATTATAAAGAAATGATCTTCTTATATTCCAGTTGATAACAGATAGTGTTATTTGCATTAAACTCTCCATCGATGGAAAGGTTATCTATCTTAGTTTTCGCTTACAAAGGGAGTAAGCCACCAAATTACTTTGTTGTTGGGCGGGAGGGCGGTAGGAAGTTCTATGGAAGAGCCTAAAAAGGTCTGAAAAAGGAATTTCGGGCTGAGTTAAAGATACAGGAATTTTAGGAGAGGATATTTATGAACTTATTTATTAGAATGAAAATGTAAAGAATAAATAATGTGCATGTTAAACAGTGCAGAAAAATGATTTCTAATGAAATATAGCGTATCTATTTTAATTTTCGTTGGTAAAACAGGGGTCTATTTGGCCATAGATTTTAAAATGCTTTAATTTACGTTAAAAGTTTATAACTTATGTGGGTGGGGGAGGATTCTTGCACACGTCCAGAGTAAGCTGGAGGTCTGATCACGCCTAGTTCATGTTAAATGCTAAATATCTCTAACGATTTATTTCAGGTCATATTTCTCTCGCCAGAGAATTGGAAGTATGCTTGAGATCAATTCAAATCTTCATTTTTACCTTCTTATTCTGTTACTCTGCTTTAAATTTATACAGACTTTTAAAAAAGAAACGCACTCATTACATATACGTATGTATATATACACACATATATATATTTATATATATATATATTATATATATAAATATATATATATATATATATATATATATATATATATATATGTATATATGTATGTATGTATGTATGTATGATATACAGGACAGAGACATATATATATATATATATATATATATATAATAATACATACATATATATATATATTATATATATATATATATATATATATATATATATATATATATATATATATATATATATGTATGTATGTATCAGCGTGAAGGTGGACCATTGGAAACGTAATTCATTTTAATTCTTTATTTCCTACAACGTTTCCAATGGTCCACCTTCACGCTGATGTGTCCTAATGGCCGTCGCCTTCCTCTGTCTCCTGTTATATGAGTATATAATTATATATATATATATATATATATATATAAATATAAATATATATATATATATCTATATATATATATATAGATATGTATGAAATACCAATTATTTTCAACTCAGAGTCGTATAAAAGTAGAGATACAATAATGCAATTCAAATACACAAGATAAAAGGATAAAAATAACAATAGGTTACATCCAAAGAGTTGCTGAAGTAGTGGTATAAATAGTATTCATTATAATAGTGTTGACAATAATGATACTTTCATTATAAACACATAAACACACACACACGCACATATATATATATGTATATATATAATATATATATACATATATATTATTATATATATATATATATTATATATATATATATATATATGTCTCTACTTTTATATGACTCTGAGTTGAAATAATTGGTATTTCATACATATCTATATATATATATATATATAGATATATATATATATATATATATATATATATATATATATATATATACTCATATAACAGGAGACAGAGGAAGGCGACGGCCATTAGGACACATCAGCGTGAAGGTGGACCATTGGAAACGTTGTAGGAAATAAAGAATTAAAATGAATTACGTTTCCAATGGTCTACCTCACGCTGATGTATATATATATATATATATATATATATATATATATATATATATATACTATATATATATATATATATATATATATATATAATCTATATGCGTATACATACATGCATATACTGTGTGTGTGTGCGCACTTACACATACATACTCATAGTTACATACTTTGTATTTTATACAGTAGAGTGGCAGCATCATACGAAACATCTCCTCTTAAGGAATCTATAGCTTCCACGGAAGGTTGACCAAGAGATAAAAAACAACAATAAGCGATGGAAAAGTGCTAATGGAACGCATGCCTTTTTTTCGCCTTCCTTCTCTCTCTCTCTCGCCCCTCTCTCTCTCTCTCTCTCTCTCTCTCTCTCTCCAGTTGTGTTCCTTTTTGTCAGTTCACTGGACTGATTTTTTACTGGGGCGAAAGTGCTCCTTTGGAGTCTGTCGAAGAAATGCTTCTTCCGGGAGGTCTGAGGTTATAGAAGTTCCATTTTTTCACCTTGTATATAGAAAGTATCCTGGCGAGAGTTCGGAGTTGATTCCTGCAGTTCTATCAAGTTTCATATCCTTATTTTAGTTCTTCTGTTAGTTCTTTCTTGTCGTTTATCCTCTTATTTGTTTATTCATAATTTTCACTCGATTTTAGTTCGAGTTTTGTTGACTTTGGTTCCTAGTTAACTTGTTCTGGTGTTTCTTTGATTTTTCTAATCACCTCACTCTTCCGTTGCTTATATCTTATTTCATTTCTTTCACATGGTTCCATTCATGATTATCCCTATTTCCTATCGTTTTTCTCTCCTTTTTTAATTGTTGAATGATTCCTTTCTGATTTCCTGCTTTCTATCTCAGTTTAATGAATCCTCTATTAACCTTATGTGATCTTCCATACCTTTCTTATAGCTCCTTTCTCTTGGTCAGCTCATATTTTCCTGTGTATCAAATTTATTCTATTTAGAAATTCTATGATCTCCCTCCATTTTCTCAGTTTATCTAAACTTTTACTCCGTCTTTATCGTCAGAGTGTATTTCTGTAGGTTTTATCTTTCCTTGGTTTTTGTTTAGCCTTCCTGGACTTTCTCTTTGTTGAGCGGAGTCTTATCTTTATCATTTGTAGTATTCTCTATTTTTTCATATGAATCAATCTCTTTCTATTACCGGAGTCCCGGTCTATTGGTAAGCGTCCTGAATACTGTCTTTTATTTCGCAGTCTTTTATTTTATTGCGCAAGCTTTTATTTGTTTGTTTATTTATTTATTTATTTTTTCCTTATTCATGTCTAATTTTCATTCCTTTCGCGGCTTCGTCTGTATTTAGCTGTCTTCCTCTTTAATATTTTATCGAAAGTTATTCATCCATATTTTTCTGCATCTTTCTTTAAATACAAGAATTCTTAGCCTTTTCGTAGATATTTCCGACTTTTTTTTATCTTTTATTAGAGAAAATTTACAATATTTTATCATTTTAACAGAATTACATTCAGAATTTTCTCCGATGAGAGTATTATTGTCTTTCTTGTAGCAAAACATAACCAGCTTAGATTCTACACATCTTTTGTTTTTTTTAATTTTAATTATTACATACTTGAATTTACTATGTATATACATACTCGTACATATACCCATACCTATACATTGCATATACATACTCATTTCACCTTCCTGTATATCTGTATGTACTAAAATTCCAAGTAACTACGTGTAAAACGAGAATAAATGTTTTAAATGACTTACCCAATACATACCTAGATCTTTATATACTTTCTCTTATTAAAACAATCAAGTGTGGCATTTAACAAAAACCCAGATTTGTAGCTATACCAGATACCAGATATAAAATCTGCTAATAATACATTTGCAGCGCTCCTATCTTTCAAACTATTTGTTTCAAAATCAAATTTAAGTACTTAAAGAAAATTCTTAGTTCTGACTTTACATAAAGCTTTAAATACTTTTTAAAACCATTCTATTGATTTTTTATTCATTCTACGAAAATAAAATAAATGCAACATAGTTTCATTTTCCCCACAAGTACTACATACATCATCTTGTACGATATGTAATCTGTTCCGAGTTGGCAATACTTCATGTATATATTCATACAATACTTCTCGGACATGAAGCTCTATAAATTTGCTATTTACATTTACCTATATATCCTTCCTGTTAAACATAGGGTAGTTATTTTGAACATTTGGCTTATAGTTATCTACCATTAAATATCTATATACATTGCTACTTTTACAATGCGGATACACATCCATCTTGATGACTATTCTTAGTGTTAATTATTTCTTCATAATAGGGAGTGGTTATTACCCCACCATCTTTAGTTCCATTATCACTTAATAAGTAGCTTCCTTTCATTTTACAGCAATACATCACTAGCTCATACCCAAACTCTTTTAAAAAGTACAAAACTTTATAGCTAATTTTTATTACTCCGCACCCTCCTTCTAATCTTGGCAAACATGTTGTTTTCCTGCTAATTGGTAAGTAATTACTTTTGCATAAATACTTGAAAATACATTTTTCAATCTGCTTCTCAAAATGTTTTGCGATCGGTATCACATGGGCTATATACCAACATTTTGATAAAATCTTCATGTGGATGACCAGAGCTTTTGGAAATATAGTTAACTTCCTATTATGTGAAAGGAGGACCAATTTCACTACATTTTCTCTAATTTTGATCCAAAATTCCTCTCTTGTTTTACAGAAATCATTAAAATAAGTTATACCTAAAATTTTACAGCTATCGGTTTGTATGTTCAGATTTTGTACTGTTCATAAGGTTCTGTTTTTCCATTTCCCGAACCCAAATGTGCTACTTTCAGCTAAGTTAAGAGAAGCCCCAGTAGCATACTACATAATACTGATATTTTCGAATTCAGGGTTTATTTCAAAGCTTTCAAAATATAACTCATAGCTTTGATTTTATTTGCCGACTATAATAATGATTATTTTATATTTACTTCCCAAATTTCGAAATTTTTCCTCTAATTTTTCAATTTTTCAGTTTTTCCTTCCACATTTCTTCCTAGATCTTATAAGAAGATTACTATTCTAATCCTCTGGGTTTTTGAAAAATGACTTTTTGCCTTAATTTTTACCTGATTTTTCCTTTTCCATCTCTTGTGATATTTTGGTGTTGCAAGATTTCTTTCCTTTTCATATTACTAATGATTTCAGGGCTTTAAGGTTCGTCCTTCAGTCTTTCAGATTTAATCCTTGTTCTATTTATTATTTTCTGATTTTATTACATTTCCCTATAGATATCCATCTTCCCTCATTCTCAAAGCAAACTTTTGAATTTCATCCTAATCATCTGGGACTTTTCTTCAGTTCTCAAGATTTCTCCTCTGCTGTCTGGGACCTACAAACACTCCTCCTCCTCCTCCTCGTCTGCGCACCCCCTCTCCTCCTACTCCCGAGTTCCCCACTCCTCCCCATCCTGGCCCTTCCACCAGACCGTTAGGGTCGTTAGAAGAAGTCCCGGACCTTTGTTAATTCCCCCGAAATCTCAAAACCGGAGGGATAACATCGTCCGGCCGCGACATTCGTCTTTCCTCTGCGGTTTTAATGGACAGGATCACCAAGGGCCAGCGTCTCCTCACGTGACGCCGAGATCACCGCTAGGATCTCCTCGGGACTGGTGAATAGGATGGAGTAGGATGGCTTGAGGAAAAGGAATATTTGGAAGGAAGAACAACGTCTGGAAAATACGAAGAAAAAAGCTGAGTGTGAATATGGACGTTCATTTTCCAACAGAAAGAAGAAGTCGGGAGAAATGCGCAAGTACAGAAAGGAGAAAGATACGGTACTCCATAACACGCAAACCTACCCATCCACTCACCCAAACACGCACTTACTAACACACACCACACACACACACACACACACACACATATATATATATATATATATATATATATATAATATATATATATATATATATTATATATCATTATTTTGTCGCTGTGCCACTTTGTGATTTTCCTCATGCCGGAAGTCTTCACTCCCTTTTGCAAAACTGTTGAATGGCCTTCCTGGGATTGTTCGGCAGTGAACTTAATCTTGTTTTGT